>NW_028133946.1:0-50000 GCF_964662115.1 Mustela nivalis | reverse complement strand
CAAAATGCAAAACACAGAGTTGCCATATGACACACCAATATCACTCCTGTGTATAGAGCCAAGAAAAAACTATGCCCACACAAACACTTGTGCATGAAGGTTTAGGGTTTATTCGTAATAGCGAAAAGGTGAGAACAACCCTGATGTTCATCAACTGATGAAGAGATAAATAAAATGTGATCCATCCAGCCTGTGGAATATTATTCAGCCTTGAAAAGGAATAGAATTTTGATATGTGCCACGACACAGAGGAGCCTTGAAAACATTCTGCTGATTGAGAGAAGTCAGTCACAGAAGACCACGTATTGCATAATTTGATTTATATGGAATTTCCAAAATAGCTAAATCTACAGAGACCGAAAGTAGATTAGCGGTTGCCTAAGACTGGTGGTGATGGCTAAAGTTTTCTTTTGAGGATAATGAAAAAGTGTAGGTAGTTCAGTATAGTATAGTTAAATATAGTGAAAGCCATTAAATTGTCCACATTAGATGGTGAGTGGTATGGCCTGTGAATTATATCTCAATTAAGCTGTCATCGAAAAATGCAAAGAACTTCTCTATTTATCAAGTACAAAAAGAATGAACTTGATTAAAAACATCAAAAATGGGGAAAATAAAAACAAAATAAGATGGGAGGAATAAAATTATGACTGTTTATCATTAATTTAAATGTGTACAGACTGACTTTTTCTATTAAAGCACCTATCAGGAGGTTACAAATCCACACTGTTCAAGAAACATACTTAAAATGCAAAAGGGATTGAGAATGTATCAGGTGAGGAGATACCATGCAAAAGAGAAAGCCGGAATGGCAAAATTCATCGCAGACAAGTTGGGTCTAAAGTTATAGGTACTAAGATGAAGAGGGACATTTTTAAAGGCAGAGTTTGGAAAGAAGATGTAAAAGGTATAAGCAGGTATACATCTAACAACATAATACCTGAAGACTCTAAAAATGCAATAACAAGGTAAAATTTTAGCTTTTCAAATGGGAGTATCTACTAGAAGGAGGGAAAAACAAGGACACACAGAAAATAGACATCCTGGGGCGCCTGGGTGGCTCAGTGGGTTAAAGCCTCTGCCTTCGTTCGGCTCAGGTCATGATCCCAGGGTCCTAGGATCGAGCCCCACATCGGTCTCTCTGCTCCGCGGGGAGCCTGCTTCCTCCTCTCTCTCACTCTCTGCCTGCCTCTCTGCCTACTTGTGATCTCTGTCTGTCAAATAAATAAATAAAATCTTAAAAAAAAAAAAAGAAAATAGACTACCTTATTTCCCTCGGAAAACATTTCTTTCTTACACCTAAGGAAAGCCATATTTGTAAAGATTAATTGCATACTAGGCAACAAAGGAAACCTTTACAAGCCTTCCAAATTAAAGATTTAAAGAACAGTTCTTTGATCACAATCCAGTAGAATCAGAATAAGATAACCTGGTAACAAAAAATTGAAACTACATACAAGTTAAGAAATACAGTCTTCAGTCAAAGAAGAAATCATAAGACGACTGAAGAAAATCTTGAAAGCAATGGAAAGGAGACTATTTCATACCAAAACTTACAGAAGACACCAGAAGTTATACTCTAAGGAGACTTTAGTGTCAAATGTCTTCAATTTCAAACATTTTTTTAAATAAAAGAAAGTACTCATTTAAACCCATGAAAAAATCTTAAATTCACAAAGTTCGAAAGAAACCTCTGCACTAGAAGCAAGCAGGTAAGCATTTTTTTTTAACTAAGTAGCACATAAATTAATACTTCACATCCAATCTAATTAGGCGGGGACGGCTTAGTTAGAATTCATTTCTGAACAAGAAGAAAATCCAGGTTTGTGGCTAGAATGTAGCTCCAGGAGAGTGGAGAGCATGAAATGGTAAAATCTATAACACGTTCCTATAAACGCTTTGGTTATAGACCACAGTTCCAACACGTCATTATGCTTGCAGTGTAAAAGTATATTTGGAATCACCTTCCCTGAGGACTAGCAAAGTCCTGTTGATCTTTAAGGCATACCTACCATTCATCTTGGTTTTTCTCCATCTCATTTTTTTTCCTAGACATGCCCAGAGTATTACCATTGATGTATTTTGCACCAGCATTATATTATTATGAAACAGTATAGGACATATCCAGTTGAAATTTACAAACAGGAAAGGAAAAACTTATGAAATAGGAAAAAGATGATGGCTCTCTTTGTTACACTGTGATTGTCTTGTTCCCTTCCTGGTGTGAATTTTCAATCATCCAGGGTAGATGAGTGACTCAGAAAATGAGTAGTTAGGTCCTGTCAGCACTGTGAGACGCACAGTGGTGCAGTGGGAGTAGCCGGGGCTGGTCCTACACATACCAGCTGGGCTGCCTGCGTCAAGGTCGCCTGGTGCCCTGATTGCTCTGTTGTGTGACGCTAACAGTCCCTCCCCTTGCAGGCGGAGTTAGGTTTCTAAATTTTAGGAATTAAGGTTTTAGATTTGGAAGGAACTTGAGAGACCATATGCTCCACATGTCTCATGATGGAGATTAAGAACGGACACATCCCAAAGGAAGCGATTCTCTGGTCCTAGGTCTCTGTCCTCTTTCACATCAAGGCATTCAACTAAGTGGTCAGCCTCCACTGTGCTTGTGTCTCTAGCCCGTTGCACTCGTGCTTCTGCCCCGTTCGTCCACACTTAGCAGACAGTCTGCACGCGGCCCTTCTGCAGCCCGTGTGTCTCCAGCGGCTCTGCTTCACTGCGGCCCTTGGCAGCGCCTGCAGCCCCTCCAGCCATGTCCACGTTCGGCCCCTGGGGAGCTGGCCCTCCAGTGTTCTTCCCGTCTTTGCTGTTGCTGCTGTGCTCATCGGATAGAAACACCTCAGTGAGCTCTGTGTCTACAATCCTGTCCCTTTGCAACACTGTCCTTGATAAACAGACATTGTGCACTTTCTTGCTCAGAATTACCTTGGAGGACTTTTTTCTCCAGAAGAGCAGCTCTGAGCTCTAGAGTCAGGAAAGCCAGAGCAGCGTCAGTGCACAGTAAATCCATCATGCTCTGCCAGGCCCAGAAATGCAGAGAAAAGGATAAATAGGAAATGCACATGGGATCAGTCAGTAGAGGTTGGGATTAGGCTTCTGCATTGGTCGTGCCAAGCGCTTGCCTTCCCTCCACACCAGTTCTGATGCTCTGGGACGGGGCACACCATGGCAGGTCTCCAGCGATTTTGGGTTTTCTTACAGTGTGTTTCCTTACTACCTGACTGCCCATCCTCAGATGTAGATGAGCCCAGCAGGGGCTTTGGGGCCTTTGTTGTGTGTTTTTTTTTCTTTCACTGTTCGACTTCCTTTTGAATGGGGTTGACGCTTTCTAATGTGGGGGGCAAGAGGGAAGTGTATCCAGTCCACTTGATGGCAGATGCACTGTGAGTGATTTCTCACCAGCTCCCGGAGCACCGAGCTTGCTCTTTCTGCCGTTGGGTAAATTTAAACTTGGAGTCCGCTGCTCTGAGCGATTTCCCAGGTTGCTGCTAGGCGGTCAGTTTTAGCTGATTGAGGAGACAGCAGTAGTTGGTACTGGGGAGGTACTTGGGAGGGAGAATGAGGCAGGCAGAGAAGAAGAGGGGGCTTCGGGTATGAACGGTAGGACAGGGCAAGAGAGAGGAGGGGGGGGACACCTGGGTGGCTCAGTTGGTTAGGCAGCTGCCTTCGGCTCGGGTCATGATCCCAGTGTCGTGGGATCGAGTCCCACATCGGGCTCCTTGCTTGGCAGGGAGCCTGCTTCTCCCTCTGCCTCTGCCTGCCTCTCTGTCTGCCTATGCTCGCTCACTCTCTCTCCTCTATCCCTGACAACTAAATAAATAAAATATTTAAAAAAAAAAAAAAAGAGAGAGGAGGGGGTTAGAGAATGGGAGAAGAAGGGAGAAGAAGGGCACAAATGGGAGAGCCCGAGGAACGTGGAGGAATCATGCAGTTGTACCCACACTGACCTAAAATAGCTCCATCCCCTTGCCTGGGCCCTGTGGCCCGGGCCAGGCTGCGTCGGTGGCTTCTACGACCTCCCCGCTCCTCACCCCTTGCACTGGGGCCTGCTGCACAGACAGTTTGTCATGAAAATTGATGGCGTTCAGGTGCAGGTGCCTGAGCGCTGTAAGGCATGTGGGGCGGTGGGGGTGGCAGGTTTTTAACTTTGGGAATTACATTTCTCTAATTGTCTCTACTAGCCCTCTCTGGACTAGACAGATTTTGGAGAGAATTGCCACAGAATTTAACCAGTTACACTTTCATGCTGTTCAGAGCAAAGGCATGCCTCTTCTGGACAAAGTAAGACCAGCAAGTGTTGGTTTCGATTTTCAATTTGCTGTTTGCGAATTTCCTGGATGATTTTGGTTTGACCTAGCATTGCCCCTGATAATTGCTACTCTACAGGATTTTGAAGCTAGCTTTGAATTCTTTTTTTTTTTCAGTGTCTCCTGCTTGGGACCCTGCTTCCATTATGTCACACTAGATAGATTTTGTGTAAAGACACAAGCGTAGTCTCCAAACTATGCAAGTAAAATTAATTCTGAATTTCATGTAACTTGACACATCATATGATGTAGTCAGAGTTCATTTATCCAAAGCCCTTGACTGGGTTTAAATGCACGTTTGTCAGATTTACTCCGTAGCTTAAGAGGCAAGTAACTTTTTGTCATTCCGTAATTGTCTGAACTTCACTTTGATGAAGCCGACTTACTTTCAAAGAAATCATAGGGAGGGGACGCCTCAGTGGCTCAGTCAGTTAAGCCACTGCCTCTGGCTTAGGTCATGATCCGAGGGTCCTGGGATTGAGTCCCACCTTGGGCTCCTTGCTTGGCAGGAAGCCTGCTTCTCTTTCTGCCTGTGTCTCCTTGTGTGCTTGTGCTCTCTCTCAACAAATAAATAAATAAAAACCTTTAAAAAAAAAAGAAAGAAAGCAATCATGGGGAGAAGAGATTCATTGTTATTCTCTAGGAAATGTTGGGATTTTAATCTTACATATATTCTGGTAGAATTAGAGGCTCGCTTTATATATATAACACATATGTATATAAATTATACACATATATTTGAGCTTTTAGAAACTGTGGTACCTGGACCTTCTTTCCTGGTCTCTCTGTTCTTGCAGCGTATAGCCCACATTACGGCCATGCTGCAGCAGTCCCTGGGAGGCCTGCTGCTAGAAGGGCTTCAGACATCCAATGTGGACATCATACGGCACTGCCTCCAGACTTACGCTACAATTGACAAGACACGGGATGCAGAGGCGTTAGTCGGTCAAGTACTGGTGAAATCATACATGGATGAGGTTTGTGCCCCCATGCACCTCATTCCACAAACACAGAGCATCTAATCTGGCTTCGTTTCTTGACTGGGTACGAGAGAGCTCAGGGCTCTTCCTTGAAGATGCTCTTTGTTCCTGCTCTTCTGGTTGTAAGAAAAGGTTGGTCCCGCTTGGTGCCCATCAGCATGGCAGGAATCAGGCATGCGCTCTGGTCTCTTCCAGTGATGCCATAACTCAGGGATCATCTTAATTTAGTAGGGGTGAGGGACTTGCCTAGGAAGAAGGTACGGATCAGAACATTTTCAGGTCAATTTCCATTTCCATAAGTTATACGTTAATGAAGTTGCCGAAAAGCGTGACCCCACCAAGGCGCCCGTGCCCACTGGAGGAGCTGGAAGACAGCTCTGTGCGCAGGGAAAGTCTGTGAGGGGAAGCGTCTTCGCAGAATTGATGTGGCCTAAGTCTTGAAGACCATGGGGGAGTTTGCCAGGCTAGGAAGGTGGGAGGGAGGGAATATTCAAAGATAAAGGGCTTTGAAGGGCGAGTTAGCGGGGTAGTACCTTAAGTCCAGAACTTGGTTACCCAGTGTTCTTGACCTATAAGGATACAGTAAAATACAGGGAGTCAGTGTATCCTGCCTCTGAGCGGCCGGAGTATGGGCTGCACCATGTGAGGCCGCCAGCAATCAGCAGCTTCCAACTTAGAGAGCGTCGGTTTCATCTAGTTCAAGCGGACAGAAGTCATGAAGCCAGTCTCAGCGTTTGAGGGCTTTCTTCCAGTCACCTGCCAGTGCGAGTGTTCTTTCTGTCTGGTAAGTATAAAGCTACCCACCATGACTTCAGGATGAAAGGCTTCCAGTTTTAAAACGAGACAGTATCCCAGTGATAGAAGTGAAATTGAAGGATTAATTTCAGTAATCTTCTCAGCTTCATTAAGACTACTAAAAGTAAATGATCTGTCAGTTCTTTGTATGTATCCTATTATAGTTCATAGCTCTCTCTGTGGGGGTGAAAAAGATCACATTATTCTTTGTCACTAAATGAAAATATTTTAGTTATTTAATTTATGCCCTTTTCATTGAACTGAATCTAATATGCTAAATTAGGGAAGTACTTTACGTTTCCGTGTCATTAAATGAACTGTGGCCACGTTTGTATTTTAAGTTTGCATGCTTGTCATTCACCTCCTGCAACTCAGCCTCACCAAAAAAAATTAAATACTAAAGCAAAATAAGATGTGTTTTCTTCCATCACTTTCCATCTCAGCCCTTTCCCTGTTCTGGAGACAGTAGAGGATAAGGCCAGGGTGAAGATGATACAGAGCTGTTGTCTGCAGATACAGTATTTCGCTTTTAAGCTCAGAAGAGAAGCAGATGGGTGTGTGTGATGTTTTAGCTTCAGGCCAGTCTCTGTCCCTCAGCCTCTGTGTCCCCCAGGGTTGGAGCAGTATTCCCAAATCCCGGGACCTAGATTTTCATGCCATTGTTACTTACCTCCTGTTTAGAAAGCATACTGAGTGGGGAGGAGGAAGGACGAAGTGCATTTTTAAGGTTTACACGATTCTTTTCTCTGTAGTGTATAGTTCATACTTCTCTTTTAGGTGCTTTAAAAACAAACAAAAACACAAACAAACAAACAAACAAATAAATAAATAAAAATAAAATGCTCTTCCTTCTGCTAGGTGATTGTAGAGCAGATCGTTGAGTCTCATCCAGACGGCCTGAAGATCATGTATGCTAATAAGCTCCTGGAGTTCGTTCCTCACCACTGCCACCTTCTTCGAGAGGTCACAAGAGGAGCCATCTCAAGGTGACGTAAAATGCTGTGTATGCACCTGAGCTCAGTTTAGTGACCACCTGTCACCTCCTCATGTGCCGCTGATCCCTGGCTGTCCTGTCTGACCCGGGAACGTGGGAACGTGTGCTCTTCTCTATTTGTTACCAGTGCTGTAAGGCAGGTGTCACTTGCCTGGGTTTACAGGGAAGGGAATGAAGAGTGGGGACGAATCTCAATGGTGACATTTGTGTGACTCCAGAGCCTCTGCTTTTCTCTTGTCTATACTGTCTCCTTAACCAGGCTCAAAATCAAAATTGGTTTCCTTCCATTATTGTGATGTCATCATCGGTCTAGAAATACCAATTCATTTTAATTCAACACGTTTTATACTGATGGCAATTAAAGTCATGAACGGTTTTCCCTCCCTCTCTTATTTCATTTCCATGGCTTTCCAGTTCTGCTTCATGAATATCCCATTACCTTCCACCATCTCCGTCATCCCAGTCCAGACCTTTGTTGCCTTTTGTTCGAGGGTAGCGGGCTCTCCCCACCTGGTCTCCCAGTTCCACCTGTCCCTCTTCATTGCAGCCCTCAGCTGTCCCACCTGCCCAGAGCTCTTCAGCCTTCCTGAGTCGCTCGTGGCTTCTCATCGCCCACAGAAGAGCATCCAGTCTTCCTGGCGTAACCTGTGACCGTTGGTGCTTGAGTCCTAGTGGTTCTCTGCTGTAGAACTTTCTACTGTGGAACTTTCCCCCATACCACTATGGTTCCTGGCCAGACAGGAGCACTTGACCTTCCCTAACACACCTGGTACAGAAGATCCCTGACTTCACCTTGGTTCAGTTTATGGTTTTTTGACTTTTTATAATAGTGCAGAAGTGATATGCATTTAGTTTGGATCTTTTCCCAGGCTGGCGATCTACAGTAGGGTCCTCTTTTGTAATGCTGGGCAGGGGCAGCGAGCACAGCCCCCAGGCAAACCACGTGATCACGAGGGTCAGCAACCAACACACTTGAACCGTCCTGTTCTGGCTTTCAGTGCAGTGTTCAGTAAGTTACATGAGATACCAGACACTTTATTGTGAAATAGGCTTTGTGTTAGAGGATTTTGCCCAACTGTGCAATACTGTAAGTGTTCTCAAGACATTTAAGTTTGGCGGGGCTAAGCTCTGATGTTCAGTCACTTAGGTGTTTTCCATGCATTTTCAACTAAAGAGATTTCCAGCTGAACAATGGGTTTATTAGAAGCTGAGGCCGTCATAAGCCGAGGAACATCTGTCTATACTGTGCACCTCTGTGTTTTCCTTCATTGCTTCCTGTCTCTTATTCCTTTGTCTTTCTGTTGATCTGTCACTCCACATGAAGCTCCAGTCAAATACAAATTCTTTTTTTTTTAGGTTATTTATTTATTTACTTATTAGAGAAAGCATAAGCAGAGGGGGAGGCAAAGAGTGAAGCAGGCTCCCCACTGAGCAGGGAGCCCGATGTGGAACTCAATCCCAGGACCCTGAGATCATGACCTGAGCCACCCAAGCGCCCCTAGGCTATGGTTATTTCAAGAAAAAAGTCCTATTTGTGAATTCTTCATCTAGTGAAGATGAATTAAAATCAGAAAGTCAACTCTGCCACCTTTAAAAACCCAGGAACAGAAAAAAATTCCACGAGCAGGTATAACCCTATCCACAATAAATCACTTTCAATCCAGTTCTGAAAACTAATACAGAGTAGGAAGAAAGCATTACAGAAAATTTTTGTTTTCATTAATCAAGCTGGAAAATAACGGGCCTTACATGAATGCCCTTTAGGAAGACAGTTCTTATAGTTTTATGTTGATAGAAACTCACATTACATTCGAAATGCATGTTAAAACCATGACTGTAGATTAACTACCACTTTCAGTCGTCAGAAGATGAAAAATGGTCAAGAGTCACCCAAACTGAATCCTGGTTCCTCCTGGAAAATGTGTTCCTAAATATTTTCCCCCTGAACTACTGTGCTCTTTCTGTATCTTACACAGCAGACATTGCGATGCACAAACACATCCAGAAGGCCTTTGAGGGCTGACAGCCTGCTGGAACAATGAGGAATTCACCTGGGTTTCTGCCTTTCTGCCGGGCCCAGAAAGTTCTGGGTAACCCAGGTGACGTGTCATGAGAATACATGTGTAGCTCACACCATATGTATTATCTCCTCAGGGTAGACACCAAAATCCATGTTCGTATATGAAAATCCGAGATGCGTACAGAAATCAAGAGTGATTCTGTCATATTGAAAGAAAAACACACTGTTGCGCTGCCACATGCCTCGTTTCTCCTTGAGTGACTGCAGGAAGTAGCGATTGCAGTCAGAAATCTCAGAAAGAAAAATTAGAGTAAGGGCAACACCTGAAGTTTATTCCTGAAAATACTTGGAGAATGACTGTGACCAATAAACCAGGGCTTAGTTCATGAGACTATGTCAATGAGCTTATACCATCCCATGTCCTGGTCAAACCCTCATGTCTGGGAGATGGAGGGACGTCTTCATCTTCCAGAGCTACTATTAGGGAAAAAGGTGGAGACAATACTGACCGAGTCCCTACTTCAGCAGGAGAGCCAAAAACACCTTGCCCCTCCATAATCCCAAATGAAAATAAACATCTTGGGGCGCCTGGGTGGTTTAAGCTTCTGCCTTTGGCTGGGATCGAGCCCCACGTCGGGCTCTTTGCTCAGCGGGGAGCCCACTTCCCTCCTTCTCTCTCTGCCTGCCTCTCTGCCTACTTGTGATCTCTGTCTGTCAAATAAATGAAATAAATAAAATCTTTAAAAAAGAAAAGAAAAGAAACATTTCATTTTACTAGTGTGCAGCAGTGACTATGCAGGAGAAATTATTATTATTTTATTATTAGATGATATATTATTATTATTATTATTATTATTATTATACTATATTGTTAACCTTTTGAATTCGGACACCTAAAATTTTAAATAAAATATGAAGGCCTTTTTTTTTTAAGATTTTATTTATTTGAAAGACAGAGATCACAAGTAGGCAGAGAGGCAGGCAGAGAGGGGGAAGCAGGCTCCCCACTGAACAGAGAATCCGATGCAGGACTTGATCCCAGGACCCTGGGATCATGACCTGAGCTGAAGGCAGCGGATTAACCCACTGAGCCACCCAGGTGCCCCATGAAGGCTTTTTTTAAAGAACAAAAACTTCAGACTATATCTTTATCCTATCAGTTCCCACTACAACTGGCTTCTGTCTTGGCCAACATTTAGCCATTCAGATAAAGTCCGTATTTAGTGCTTCGTGTGTATGCATGTGTAAAATAAGCGGACAGTCATAAATCTTTAAGATTGTGTATAATAACCGTGAAATAAGGATTCTTGATACGCAAGGTCTCGTCTGGGGAAAACAGCTGGAGAACAGTATGCAGTTTTCAAATGACGAAGGGGAAATACGCATTCAGTTATGAGAAAGGGAAGGAGAACAAGACCAAATAATAATAAAAGGGAAAAAAGCTTTTTCTGCCATCTTTCCGTGCCGCAGTAACAGTGTGAACAAATGTCCCACAGATGCCCTCAAGAACATTAACACTGCTGAAAGGAGGGGCGAAGGCCAGGTTCTTAGGAGGCCCTGCACCAAAGTCATCGTCCCGTTTCCTCACTGTGATGACGAAGCATGAGTACATTGGCAAATTTGAAATTATTGATGACCACAGAGCTGGGAAAACTGCTGTGAACCTCACGGGCAAGTTAAACAAGTGTGGCATGACCAGCCCTAGACTTGTATAACTGAAAGATCTAGAAAAGTGGCAGAATATTTCCATCCCCTCAGTTTGGTTTCACTGCATGGAAAAATTCTTCTGGCATCATGCACCATGAAGAAGGAAGAATCCAGGCAGGAGGGAAAATCCTGGGATTCCTTTTTCCTAGAAATATAATATACATGGCACGTGAAATGCCACAATGGGGAAAAAAAAAAAAGGAAAATAAATTACAGTCAACTAATGTTTGACAAGGGTGCCAAACAATTCAATGGGGGTAAGAACAGTATTTTACTCCCAAGCAGCCACATGCAAATAATGAAACAGGAGTCCTGCCTCACACCATACAGAGAAAATAACCCCAAATGCATCAAAGACATAAGTGTAAGCATTAAAATGATAAAGTTCGGGATGCCTGGGTAGCTCAGTTGGTTGGACGGCTGCCTTCTGCTCAGGTCATGATCCCGGAGTTCCCGGATTGAGTCCTGCATCAGGCTCCAAGCTCCACAGGGAGTCTGCTTCTCCCTCTGACCTTCTCCTCGCTCATGCTCTCTCTCATTGTCTCTTTCTCAAATAAATAAAATCTTTTAAAAAATAAAAATAAAGTAAAATGATAAAGTTTTCAGAAGAAAACACAAAGGTAAATGATAGTGGTCTTGAATCTAACAACGGCTCCTCAGCCAAACACCAAAGTACAAGCAACTTAAAAAAAATAATAAACAAATAAATGGGACTCAACCAAAATATCCCAGTTTTGTGCTTCCAAGGACCCCATTGACAAAGTCAAAAGACAAGCCACTAAATGGGAGAAAATATTTGCAGGTCATATATAAGGAACATGCATTCAGACTGTGTGAAGAATTCTTACAACTCAAATAAAAAGACAACCAAGTTAAGAAATGAGCAAAGAGGGGCGCCTGGGTGGCTCAGTGGGTTAAGCTGCTGCCTTCCGCTCAGGTCTTGAACTCAGAGTCCTGGGATCGAGCCCCGTGCTTTCTGCTCAGCAGGGAGCCTGCTTCTTCCTCTCTCTCTGCCTGCCTCTCTGCCTGCTTGTGATCTCTCTCAATAAATCTCTCTCAAATAAATAAATAAAATCTCTTAAAAAATGAGCAAAGAACTTGAATATACATTTCTCTAATATTCAAATGTATACATTAATATATAAATGTATATATAAATATATTTTACATGATCATATATTTATATAAACATATTTATGTAAATATATTTACATTCTTAAATATGTATTTAAATATAAATAAAATATGAAATATATAATATATATTTAAAGATACATATAAGGTATATATAAAATATATGGGACAATAAGCACGTGAAAATATGCTCAACATCACTAATCACTCGGGAAATGCAAATCAAAACCATGGTGAGATACCACCTCCCACCCACGTGGATGGCTACTATCAAAAACCCCAAAAGCAGGTGTTGGAAGGATGTGAAGAGCTGGAACCTGTAAATTGCTGGTGGGCTTGGAAAATGGCACAGCCACATTAGAAATGGTTTAGTAGCTCCTCAAAATGCAAAACACAGAGTTGCCATATGACACACCAATATCACTCCTGTGTATAGAGCCAAGAAAAAACTATGCCCACACAAACACTTGTGCATGAAGGTTTAGGGTTTATTCGTAATAGCGAAAAGGTGAGAACAACCCTGATGTTCATCAACTGATGAAGAGATAAATAAAATGTGATCCATCCAGCCTGTGGAATATTATTCAGCCTTGAAAAGGAATAGAATTTTGATATGTGCCACGACACAGAGGAGCCTTGAAAACATTCTGCTGATTGAGAGAAGTCAGTCACAGAAGACCACGTATTGCATAATTTGATTTATATGGAATTTCCAAAATAGCTAAATCTACAGAGACCGAAAGTAGATTAGCGGTTGCCTAAGACTGGTGGTGATGGCTAAAGTTTTCTTTTGAGGATAATGAAAAAGTGTAGGTAGTTCAGTATAGTATAGTTAAATATAGTGAAAGCCATTAAATTGTCCACATTAGATGGTGAGTGGTATGGCCTGTGAATTATATCTCAATTAAGCTGTCATCGAAAAATGCAAAGAACTTCTCTATTTATCAAGTACAAAAAGAATGAACTTGATTAAAAACATCAAAAATGGGGAAAATAAAAACAAAATAAGATGGGAGGAATAAAATTATGACTGTTTATCATTAATTTAAATGTGTACAGACTGACTTTTTCTATTAAAGCACCTATCAGGAGGTTACAAATCCACACTGTTCAAGAAACATACTTAAAATGCAAAAGGGATTGAGAATGTATCAGGTGAGGAGATACCATGCAAAAGAGAAAGCCGGAATGGCAAAATTCATCGCAGACAAGTTGGGTCTAAAGTTATAGGTACTAAGATGAAGAGGGACATTTTTAAAGGCAGAGTTTGGAAAGAAGATGTAAAAGGTATAAGCAGGTATACATCTAACAACATAATACCTGAAGACTCTAAAAATGCAATAACAAGGTAAAATTTTAGCTTTTCAAATGGGAGTATCTACTAGAAGGAGGGAAAAACAAGGACACACAGAAAATAGACATCCTGGGGCGCCTGGGTGGCTCAGTGGGTTAAAGCCTCTGCCTTCGTTCGGCTCAGGTCATGATCCCAGGGTCCTAGGATCGAGCCCCACATCGGTCTCTCTGCTCCGCGGGGAGCCTGCTTCCTCCTCTCTCTCACTCTCTGCCTGCCTCTCTGCCTACTTGTGATCTCTGTCTGTCAAATAAATAAATAAAATCTTAAAAAAAAAAAAAGAAAATAGACTACCTTATTTCCCTCGGAAAACATTTCTTTCTTACACCTAAGGAAAGCCATATTTGTAAAGATTAATTGCATACTAGGCAACAAAGGAAACCTTTACAAGCCTTCCAAATTAAAGATTTAAAGAACAGTTCTTTGATCACAATCCAGTAGAATCAGAATAAGATAACCTGGTAACAAAAAATTGAAACTACATACAAGTTAAGAAATACAGTCTTCAGTCAAAGAAGAAATCATAAGACGACTGAAGAAAATCTTGAAAGCAATGGAAAGGAGACTATTTCATACCAAAACTTACAGAAGACACCAGAAGTTATACTCTAAGGAGACTTTAGTGTCAAATGTCTTCAATTTCAAACATTTTTTTAAATAAAAGAAAGTACTCATTTAAACCCATGAAAAAATCTTAAATTCACAAAGTTCGAAAGAAACCTCTGCACTAGAAGCAAGCAGGTAAGCATTTTTTTTTAACTAAGTAGCACATAAATTAATACTTCACATCCAATCTAATTAGGCGGGGACGGCTTAGTTAGAATTCATTTCTGAACAAGAAGAAAATCCAGGTTTGTGGCTAGAATGTAGCTCCAGGAGAGTGGAGAGCATGAAATGGTAAAATCTATAACACGTTCCTATAAACGCTTTGGTTATAGACCACAGTTCCAACACGTCATTATGCTTGCAGTGTAAAAGTATATTTGGAATCACCTTCCCTGAGGACTAGCAAAGTCCTGTTGATCTTTAAGGCATACCTACCATTCATCTTGGTTTTTCTCCATCTCATTTTTTTTCCTAGACATGCCCAGAGTATTACCATTGATGTATTTTGCACCAGCATTATATTATTATGAAACAGTATAGGACATATCCAGTTGAAATTTACAAACAGGAAAGGAAAAACTTATGAAATAGGAAAAAGATGATGGCTCTCTTTGTTACACTGTGATTGTCTTGTTCCCTTCCTGGTGTGAATTTTCAATCATCCAGGGTAGATGAGTGACTCAGAAAATGAGTAGTTAGGTCCTGTCAGCACTGTGAGACGCACAGTGGTGCAGTGGGAGTAGCCGGGGCTGGTCCTACACATACCAGCTGGGCTGCCTGCGTCAAGGTCGCCTGGTGCCCTGATTGCTCTGTTGTGTGACGCTAACAGTCCCTCCCCTTGCAGGCGGAGTTAGGTTTCTAAATTTTAGGAATTAAGGTTTTAGATTTGGAAGGAACTTGAGAGACCATATGCTCCACATGTCTCATGATGGAGATTAAGAACGGACACATCCCAAAGGAAGCGATTCTCTGGTCCTAGGTCTCTGTCCTCTTTCACATCAAGGCATTCAACTAAGTGGTCAGCCTCCACTGTGCTTGTGTCTCTAGCCCGTTGCACTCGTGCTTCTGCCCCGTTCGTCCACACTTAGCAGACAGTCTGCACGCGGCCCTTCTGCAGCCCGTGTGTCTCCAGCGGCTCTGCTTCACTGCGGCCCTTGGCAGCGCCTGCAGCCCCTCCAGCCATGTCCACGTTCGGCCCCTGGGGAGCTGGCCCTCCAGTGTTCTTCCCGTCTTTGCTGTTGCTGCTGTGCTCATCGGATAGAAACACCTCAGTGAGCTCTGTGTCTACAATCCTGTCCCTTTGCAACACTGTCCTTGATAAACAGACATTGTGCACTTTCTTGCTCAGAATTACCTTGGAGGACTTTTTTCTCCAGAAGAGCAGCTCTGAGCTCTAGAGTCAGGAAAGCCAGAGCAGCGTCAGTGCACAGTAAATCCATCATGCTCTGCCAGGCCCAGAAATGCAGAGAAAAGGATAAATAGGAAATGCACATGGGATCAGTCAGTAGAGGTTGGGATTAGGCTTCTGCATTGGTCGTGCCAAGCGCTTGCCTTCCCTCCACACCAGTTCTGATGCTCTGGGACGGGGCACACCATGGCAGGTCTCCAGCGATTTTGGGTTTTCTTACAGTGTGTTTCCTTACTACCTGACTGCCCATCCTCAGATGTAGATGAGCCCAGCAGGGGCTTTGGGGCCTTTGTTGTGTGTTTTTTTTTCTTTCACTGTTCGACTTCCTTTTGAATGGGGTTGACGCTTTCTAATGTGGGGGGCAAGAGGGAAGTGTATCCAGTCCACTTGATGGCAGATGCACTGTGAGTGATTTCTCACCAGCTCCCGGAGCACCGAGCTTGCTCTTTCTGCCGTTGGGTAAATTTAAACTTGGAGTCCGCTGCTCTGAGCGATTTCCCAGGTTGCTGCTAGGCGGTCAGTTTTAGCTGATTGAGGAGACAGCAGTAGTTGGTACTGGGGAGGTACTTGGGAGGGAGAATGAGGCAGGCAGAGAAGAAGAGGGGGCTTCGGGTATGAACGGTAGGACAGGGCAAGAGAGAGGAGGGGGGGGACACCTGGGTGGCTCAGTTGGTTAGGCAGCTGCCTTCGGCTCGGGTCATGATCCCAGTGTCGTGGGATCGAGTCCCACATCGGGCTCCTTGCTTGGCAGGGAGCCTGCTTCTCCCTCTGCCTCTGCCTGCCTCTCTGTCTGCCTATGCTCGCTCACTCTCTCTCCTCTATCCCTGACAACTAAATAAATAAAATATTTAAAAAAAAAAAAAAGAGAGAGGAGGGGGTTAGAGAATGGGAGAAGAAGGGAGAAGAAGGGCACAAATGGGAGAGCCCGAGGAACGTGGAGGAATCATGCAGTTGTACCCACACTGACCTAAAATAGCTCCATCCCCTTGCCTGGGCCCTGTGGCCCGGGCCAGGCTGCGTCGGTGGCTTCTACGACCTCCCCGCTCCTCACCCCTTGCACTGGGGCCTGCTGCACAGACAGTTTGTCATGAAAATTGATGGCGTTCAGGTGCAGGTGCCTGAGCGCTGTAAGGCATGTGGGGCGGTGGGGGTGGCAGGTTTTTAACTTTGGGAATTACATTTCTCTAATTGTCTCTACTAGCCCTCTCTGGACTAGACAGATTTTGGAGAGAATTGCCACAGAATTTAACCAGTTACACTTTCATGCTGTTCAGAGCAAAGGCATGCCTCTTCTGGACAAAGTAAGACCAGCAAGTGTTGGTTTCGATTTTCAATTTGCTGTTTGCGAATTTCCTGGATGATTTTGGTTTGACCTAGCATTGCCCCTGATAATTGCTACTCTACAGGATTTTGAAGCTAGCTTTGAATATTTTTTTTTTCAGTGTCTCCTGCTTGGGACCCTGCTTCCATTATGTCACACTAGATAGATTTTGTGTAAAGACACAAGCGTAGTCTCCAAACTATGCAAGTAAAATTAATTCTGAATTTCATGTAACTTGACACATCATATGATGTAGTCAGAGTTCATTTATCCAAAGCCCTTGACTGGGTTTAAATGCACGTTTGTCAGATTTACTCCGTAGCTTAAGAGGCAAGTAACTTTTTGTCATTCCGTAATTGTCTGAACTTCACTTTGATGAAGCCGACTTACTTTCAAAGAAATCATAGGGAGGGGACGCCTCAGTGGCTCAGTCAGTTAAGCCACTGCCTCTGGCTTAGGTCATGATCCGAGGGTCCTGGGATTGAGTCCCACCTTGGGCTCCTTGCTTGGCAGGAAGCCTGCTTCTCTTTCTGCCTGTGTCTCCTTGTGTGCTTGTGCTCTCTCTCAACAAATAAATAAATAAAAACCTTTAAAAAAAAAAGAAAGAAAGCAATCATGGGGAGAAGAGATTCATTGTTATTCTCTAGGAAATGTTGGGATTTTAATCTTACATATATTCTGGTAGAATTAGAGGCTCGCTTTATATATATAACACATATGTATATAAATTATACACATATATTTGAGCTTTTAGAAACTGTGGTACCTGGACCTTCTTTCCTGGTCTCTCTGTTCTTGCAGCGTATAGCCCACATTACGGCCATGCTGCAGCAGTCCCTGGGAGGCCTGCTGCTAGAAGGGCTTCAGACATCCAATGTGGACATCATACGGCACTGCCTCCAGACTTACGCTACAATTGACAAGACACGGGATGCAGAGGCGTTAGTCGGTCAAGTACTGGTGAAATCATACATGGATGAGGTTTGTGCCCCCATGCACCTCATTCCACAAACACAGAGCATCTAATCTGGCTTCGTTTCTTGACTGGGTACGAGAGAGCTCAGGGCTCTTCCTTGAAGATGCTCTTTGTTCCTGCTCTTCTGGTTGTAAGAAAAGGTTGGTCCCGCTTGGTGCCCATCAGCATGGCAGGAATCAGGCATGCGCTCTGGTCTCTTCCAGTGATGCCATAACTCAGGGATCATCTTAATTTAGTAGGGGTGAGGGACTTGCCTAGGAAGAAGGTACGGATCAGAACATTTTCAGGTCAATTTCCATTTCCATAAGTTATACGTTAATGAAGTTGCCGAAAAGCGTGACCCCACCAAGGCGCCCGTGCCCACTGGAGGAGCTGGAAGACAGCTCTGTGCGCAGGGAAAGTCTGTGAGGGGAAGCGTCTTCGCAGAATTGATGTGGCCTAAGTCTTGAAGACCATGGGGGAGTTTGCCAGGCTAGGAAGGTGGGAGGGAGGGAATATTCAAAGATAAAGGGCTTTGAAGGGCGAGTTAGCGGGGTAGTACCTTAAGTCCAGAACTTGGTTACCCAGTGTTCTTGACCTATAAGGATACAGTAAAATACAGGGAGTCAGTGTATCCTGCCTCTGAGCGGCCGGAGTATGGGCTGCACCATGTGAGGCCGCCAGCAATCAGCAGCTTCCAACTTAGAGAGCGTCGGTTTCATCTAGTTCAAGCGGACAGAAGTCATGAAGCCAGTCTCAGCGTTTGAGGGCTTTCTTCCAGTCACCTGCCAGTGCGAGTGTTCTTTCTGTCTGGTAAGTATAAAGCTACCCACCATGACTTCAGGATGAAAGGCTTCCAGTTTTAAAACGAGACAGTATCCCAGTGATAGAAGTGAAATTGAAGGATTAATTTCAGTAATCTTCTCAGCTTCATTAAGACTACTAAAAGTAAATGATCTGTCAGTTCTTTGTATGTATCCTATTATAGTTCATAGCTCTCTCTGTGGGGGTGAAAAAGATCACATTATTCTTTGTCACTAAATGAAAATATTTTAGTTATTTAATTTATGCCCTTTTCATTGAACTGAATCTAATATGCTAAATTAGGGAAGTACTTTACGTTTCCGTGTCATTAAATGAACTGTGGCCACGTTTGTATTTTAAGTTTGCATGCTTGTCATTCACCTCCTGCAACTCAGCCTCACCAAAAAAAATTAAATACTAAAGCAAAATAAGATGTGTTTTCTTCCATCACTTTCCATCTCAGCCCTTTCCCTGTTCTGGAGACGGTAGAGGATAAGGCCAGGGTGAAGATGATACAGAGCTGTTGTCTGCAGATACAGTATTTCGCTTTTAAGCTCAGAAGAGAAGCAGATGGGTGTGTGTGATGTTTTAGCTTCAGGCCAGTCTCTGTCCCTCAGCCTCTGTGTCCCCCAGGGTTGGAGCAGTATTCCCAAATCCCGGGACCTAGATTTTCATGCCATTGTTACTTACCTCCTGTTTAGAAAGCATACTGAGTGGGGAGGAGGAAGGACGAAGTGCATTTTTAAGGTTTACACGATTCTTTTCTCTGTAGTGTATAGTTCATACTTCTCTTTTAGGTGCTTTAAAAACAAACAAAAACACAAACAAACAAACAAACAAATAAATAAATAAAAATAAAATGCTCTTCCTTCTGCTAGGTGATTGTAGAGCAGATCGTTGAGTCTCATCCAGACGGCCTGAAGATCATGTATGCTAATAAGCTCCTGGAGTTCGTTCCTCACCACTGCCACCTTCTTCGAGAGGTCACAAGAGGAGCCATCTCAAGGTGACGTAAAATGCTGTGTATGCACCTGAGCTCAGTTTAGTGACCACCTGTCACCTCCTCATGTGCCGCTGATCCCTGGCTGTCCTGTCTGACCCGGGAACGTGGGAACGTGTGCTCTTCTCTATTTGTTACCAGTGCTGTAAGGCAGGTGTCACTTGCCTGGGTTTACAGGGAAGGGAATGAAGAGTGGGGACGAATCTCAATGGTGACATTTGTGTGACTCCAGAGCCTCTGCTTTTCTCTTGTCTATACTGTCTCCTTAACCAGGCTCAAAATCAAAATTGGTTTCCTTCCATTATTGTGATGTCATCATCGGTCTAGAAATACCAATTCATTTTAATTCAACACGTTTTATACTGATGGCAATTAAAGTCATGAACGGTTTTCCCTCCCTCTCTTATTTCATTTCCATGGCTTTCCAGTTCTGCTTCATGAATATCCCATTACCTTCCACCATCTCCGTCATCCCAGTCCAGACCTTTGTTGCCTTTTGTTCGAGGGTAGCGGGCTCTCCCCACCTGGTCTCCCAGTTCCACCTGTCCCTCTTCATTGCAGCCCTCAGCTGTCCCACCTGCCCAGAGCTCTTCAGCCTTCCTGAGTCGCTCGTGGCTTCTCATCGCCCACAGAAGAGCATCCAGTCTTCCTGGCGTAACCTGTGACCGTTGGTGCTTGAGTCCTAGTGGTTCTCTGCTGTAGAACTTTCTACTGTGGAACTTTCCCCCATACCACTATGGTTCCTGGCCAGACAGGAGCACTTGACCTTCCCTAACACACCTGGTACAGAAGATCCCTGACTTCACCTTGGTTCAGTTTATGGTTTTTTGACTTTTTATAATAGTGCAGAAGTGATATGCATTTAGTTTGGATCTTTTCCCAGGCTGGCGATCTACAGTAGGGTCCTCTTTTGTAATGCTGGGCAGGGGCAGCGAGCACAGCCCCCAGGCAAACCACGTGATCACGAGGGTCAGCAACCAACACACTTGAACCGTCCTGTTCTGGCTTTCAGTGCAGTGTTCAGTAAGTTACATGAGATACCAGACACTTTATTGTGAAATAGGCTTTGTGTTAGAGGATTTTGCCCATCTGTGCAATACTGTAAGTGTTCTCAAGACATTTAAGTTTGGCGGGGCTAAGCTCTGATGTTCAGTCACTTAGGTGTTTTCCATGCATTTTCAACTAAAGAGATTTCCAGCTGAACAATGGGTTTATTAGAAGCTGAGGCCGTCATAAGCCGAGGAACATCTGTCTATACTGTGCACCTCTGTGTTTTCCTTCATTGCTTCCTGTCTCTTATTCCTTTGTCTTTCTGTTGATCTGTCACTCCACATGAAGCTCCAGTCAAATACAAATTCTTTTTTTTTTAGGTTATTTATTTATTTACTTATTAGAGAAAGCATAAGCAGAGGGGGAGGCAAAGAGTGAAGCAGGCTCCCCACTGAGCAGGGAGCCCGATGTGGAACTCAATCCCAGGACCCTGAGATCATGACCTGAGCCACCCAAGCGCCCCTAGGCTATGGTTATTTCAAGAAAAAAGTCCTATTTGTGAATTCTTCATCTAGTGAAGATGAATTAAAATCAGAAAGTCAACTCTGCCACCTTTAAAAACCCAGGAACAGAAAAAAATTCCACGAGCAGGTATAACCCTATCCACAATAAATCACTTTCAATCCAGTTCTGAAAACTAATACAGAGTAGGAAGAAAGCATTACAGAAAATTTTTGTTTTCATTAATCAAGCTGGAAAATAACGGGCCTTACATGAATGCCCTTTAGGAAGACAGTTCTTATAGTTTTATGTTGATAGAAACTCACATTACATTCGAAATGCATGTTAAAACCATGACTGTAGATTAACTACCACTTTCAGTCGTCAGAAGATGAAAAATGGTCAAGAGTCACCCAAACTGAATCCTGGTTCCTCCTGGAAAATGTGTTCCTAAATATTTTCCCCCTGAACTACTGTGCTCTTTCTGTATCTTACACAGCAGACATTGCGATGCACAAACACATCCAGAAGGCCTTTGAGGGCTGACAGCCTGCTGGAACAATGAGGAATTCACCTGGGTTTCTGCCTTTCTGCCGGGCCCAGAAAGTTCTGGGTAACCCAGGTGACGTGTCATGAGAATACATGTGTAGCTCACACCATATGTATTATCTCCTCAGGGTAGACACCAAAATCCATGTTCGTATATGAAAATCCGAGATGCGTACAGAAATCAAGAGTGATTCTGTCATATTGAAAGAAAAACACACTGTTGCGCTGCCACATGCCTCGTTTCTCCTTGAGTGACTGCAGGAAGTAGCGATTGCAGTCAGAAATCTCAGAAAGAAAAATTAGAGTAAGGGCAACACCTGAAGTTTATTCCTGAAAATACTTGGAGAATGACTGTGACCAATAAACCAGGGCTTAGTTCATGAGACTATGTCAATGAGCTTATACCATCCCATGTCCTGGTCAAACCCTCATGTCTGGGAGATGGAGGGACGTCTTCATCTTCCAGAGCTACTATTAGGGAAAAAGGTGGAGACAATACTGACCGAGTCCCTACTTCAGCAGGAGAGCCAAAAACACCTTGCCCCTCCATAATCCCAAATGAAAATAAACATCTTGGGGCGCCTGGGTGGTTTAAGCTTCTGCCTTTGGCTGGGATCGAGCCCCACGTCGGGCTCTTTGCTCAGCGGGGAGCCCACTTCCCTCCTTCTCTCTCTGCCTGCCTCTCTGCCTACTTGTGATCTCTGTCTGTCAAATAAATGAAATAAATAAAATCTTTAAAAAAGAAAAGAAAAGAAACATTTCATTTTACTAGTGTGCAGCAGTGACTATGCAGGAGAAATTATTATTATTTTATTATTAGATGATATATTATTATTATTATTATTATTATACTATATTGTTAACCTTTTGAATTCGGACACCTAAAATTTTAAATAAAATATGAAGGCCTTTTTTTTTTAAGATTTTATTTATTTGAAAGACAGAGATCACAAGTAGGCAGAGAGGCAGGCAGAGAGGGGGAAGCAGGCTCCCCACTGAACAGAGAATCCGATGCAGGACTTGATCCCAGGACCCTGGGATCATGACCTGAGCTGAAGGCAGCGGATTAACCCACTGAGCCACCCAGGTGCCCCATGAAGGCTTTTTTTAAAGAACAAAAACTTCAGACTATATCTTTATCCTATCAGTTCCCACTACAACTGGCTTCTGTCTTGGCCAACATTTAGCCATTCAGATAAAGTCCGTATTTAGTGCTTCGTGTGTATGCATGTGTAAAATAAGCGGACAGTCATAAATCTTTAAGATTGTGTATAATAACCGTGAAATAAGGATTCTTGATACGCAAGGTCTCGTCTGGGGAAAACAGCTGGAGAACAGTATGCAGTTTTCAAATGACGAAGGGGAAATACGCATTCAGTTATGAGAAAGGGAAGGAGAACAAGACCAAATAATAATAAAAGGGAAAAAAGCTTTTTCTGCCATCTTTCCGTGCCGCAGTAACAGTGTGAACAAATGTCCCACAGATGCCCTCAAGAACATTAACACTGCTGAAAGGAGGGGCGAAGGCCAGGTTCTTAGGAGGCCCTGCACCAAAGTCATCGTCCCGTTTCCTCACTGTGATGACGAAGCATGAGTACATTGGCAAATTTGAAATTATTGATGACCACAGAGCTGGGAAAACTGCTGTGAACCTCACGGGCAAGTTAAACAAGTGTGGCATGACCAGCCCTAGACTTGTATAACTGAAAGATCTAGAAAAGTGGCAGAATATTTCCATCCCCTCAGTTTGGTTTCACTGCATGGAAAAATTCTTCTGGCATCATGCACCATGAAGAAGGAAGAATCCAGGCAGGAGGGAAAATCCTGGGATTCCTTTTTCCTAGAAATATAATATACATGGCACGTGAAATGCCACAATGGGGAAAAAAAAAAAAGGAAAATAAATTACAGTCAACTAATGTTTGACAAGGGTGCCAAACAATTCAATGGGGGTAAGAACAGTATTTTACTCCCAAGCAGCCACATGCAAATAATGAAACAGGAGTCCTGCCTCACACCATACAGAGAAAATAACCCCAAATGCATCAAAGACATAAGTGTAAGCATTAAAATGATAAAGTTCGGGATGCCTGGGTAGCTCAGTTGGTTGGACGGCTGCCTTCTGCTCAGGTCATGATCCCGGAGTTCCCGGATTGAGTCCTGCATCAGGCTCCAAGCTCCACAGGGAGTCTGCTTCTCCCTCTGACCTTCTCCTCGCTCATGCTCTCTCTCATTGTCTCTTTCTCAAATAAATAAAATCTTTTAAAAAATAAAAATAAAGTAAAATGATAAAGTTTTCAGAAGAAAACACAAAGGTAAATGATAGTGGTCTTGAATCTAACAACGGCTCCTCAGCCAAACACCAAAGTACAAGCAACTTAAAAAAAATAATAAACAAATAAATGGGACTCAACCAAAATATCCCAGTTTTGTGCTTCCAAGGACCCCATTGACAAAGTCAAAAGACAAGCCACTAAATGGGAGAAAATATTTGCAGGTCATATATAAGGAACATGCATTCAGACTGTGTGAAGAATTCTTACAACTCAAATAAAAAGACAACCAAGTTAAGAAATGAGCAAAGAGGGGCGCCTGGGTGGCTCAGTGGGTTAAGCTGCTGCCTTCCGCTCAGGTCTTGAACTCAGAGTCCTGGGATCGAGCCCCGTGCTTTCTGCTCAGCAGGGAGCCTGCTTCTTCCTCTCTCTCTGCCTGCCTCTCTGCCTGCTTGTGATCTCTCTCAATAAATCTCTCTCAAATAAATAAATAAAATCTCTTAAAAAATGAGCAAAGAACTTGAATATACATTTCTCTAATATTCAAATGTATACATTAATATATAAATGTATATATAAATATATTTTACATGATCATATATTTATATAAACATATTTATGTAAATATATTTACATTCTTAAATATGTATTTAAATATAAATAAAATATGAAATATATAATATATATTTAAAGATACATATAAGGTATATATAAAATATATGGGACAATAAGCACGTGAAAATATGCTCAACATCACTAATCACTCGGGAAATGCAAATCAAAACCATGGTGAGATACCACCTCCCACCCACGTGGATGGCTACTATCAAAAACCCCAAAAGCAGGTGTTGGAAGGATGTGAAGAGCTGGAACCTGTAAATTGCTGGTGGGCTTGGAAAATGGCACAGCCACATTAGAAATGGTTTAGTAGCTCCTCAAAATGCAAAACACAGAGTTGCCATATGACACACCAATATCACTCCTGTGTATAGAGCCAAGAAAAAACTATGCCCACACAAACACTTGTGCATGAAGGTTTAGGGTTTATTCGTAATAGCGAAAAGGTGAGAACAACCCTGATGTTCATCAACTGATGAAGAGATAAATAAAATGTGATCCATCCAGCCTGTGGAATATTATTCAGCCTTGAAAAGGAATAGAATTTTGATATGTGCCACGACACAGAGGAGCCTTGAAAACATTCTGCTGATTGAGAGAAGTCAGTCACAGAAGACCACGTATTGCATAATTTGATTTATATGGAATTTCCAAAATAGCTAAATCTACAGAGACCGAAAGTAGATTAGCGGTTGCCTAAGACTGGTGGTGATGGCTAAAGTTTTCTTTTGAGGATAATGAAAAAGTGTAGGTAGTTCAGTATAGTATAGTTAAATATAGTGAAAGCCATTAAATTGTCCACATTAGATGGTGAGTGGTATGGCCTGTGAATTATATCTCAATTAAGCTGTCATCGAAAAATGCAAAGAACTTCTCTATTTATCAAGTACAAAAAGAATGAACTTGATTAAAAACATCAAAAATGGGGAAAATAAAAACAAAATAAGATGGGAGGAATAAAATTATGACTGTTTATCATTAATTTAAATGTGTACAGACTGACTTTTTCTATTAAAGCACCTATCAGGAGGTTACAAATCCACACTGTTCAAGAAACATACTTAAAATGCAAAAGGGATTGAGAATGTATCAGGTGAGGAGATACCATGCAAAAGAGAAAGCCGGAATGGCAAAATTCATCGCAGACAAGTTGGGTCTAAAGTTATAGGTACTAAGATGAAGAGGGACATTTTTAAAGGCAGAGTTTGGAAAGAAGATGTAAAAGGTATAAGCAGGTATACATCTAACAACATAATACCTGAAGACTCTAAAAATGCAATAACAAGGTAAAATTTTAGCTTTTCAAATGGGAGTATCTACTAGAAGGAGGGAAAAACAAGGACACACAGAAAATAGACATCCTGGGGCGCCTGGGTGGCTCAGTGGGTTAAAGCCTCTGCCTTCGTTCGGCTCAGGTCATGATCCCAGGGTCCTAGGATCGAGCCCCACATCGGTCTCTCTGCTCCGCGGGGAGCCTGCTTCCTCCTCTCTCTCACTCTCTGCCTGCCTCTCTGCCTACTTGTGATCTCTGTCTGTCAAATAAATAAATAAAATCTTAAAAAAAAAAAGAAAATAGACTACCTTATTTCCCTCGGAAAACATTTCTTTCTTACACCTAAGGAAAGCCATATTTGTAAAGATTAATTGCATACTAGGCAACAAAGGAAACCTTTACAAGCCTTCCAAATTAAAGATTTAAAGAACAGTTCTTTGATCACAATCCAGTAGAATCAGAATAAGATAACCTGGTAACAAAAAATTGAAACTACATACAAGTTAAGAAATACAGTCTTCAGTCAAAGAAGAAATCATAAGACGACTGAAGAAAATCTTGAAAACGCTGTCACATCTTTGAGGAAGATGGCATCTGACTGCCCGTTTCTCGAGGGAGCTATTTCTGCGAGTTCCGGGTATGGCGCCTGGTAGCTAGCCCAAGTCGGCCCTACAGACAGGTGGTCAAGGAGATGCTGTCCCCTTGGGACCAGAGGCACAGGACTGGACTGCCTTCTGCCCAGACTCCTTCCTCAGAGTGGAGCATGCATCTCTGCCCTAGTCATCCCCTCATGTCTCCTTAGGAACCAGGCTTTGTCTCTCTGCACAGGGAGCGGGTGACACTTGTCTTGCCACCGGCCTGCTGTTCCTGCCATGGCAGGCTATTCTGCTTCCCGACCTTTCCCGACCACAAGGCCAACGTATCCTTCTCTTCTCCTGGGGTGGCGTGCTGCACCTTCCCCAGACGTGCTCTTGGGGAGTGCAGTGACACACGTGTGCAACCACGCTTCTCTCTCAGATCTCAAATACCCAACATAACCCTACACCTAAAGGAGATGGAGAAAGAACAACAAAGAAAGCCTAACCCAGCAGAAGAGGAATAATAAAGATCAGAGCAGAAATCAATGAAATATAAACAAATAAACAAACAAATAAAAACCACAAAAAACCAACAACAACAACAAAAAACAATAGAACAAATCAACGAAACTAGGAGCTGGTCCTTTAAAGAATTAATAAGATTTATAAAACCCTTTCCAGACTTATCAAAAAGAAAAGAGAAAGAACCCAAATAAATAAAGTAATGAATGAAAGAGGAGAGATCACAACCAACACCAAAGAAATACTAACAATTATAAGAACATACTATGAGCAACTCTACGCCAACAAATTCAACAATCTGGAAGAAATGGATACATTCCTAGAGACATATAAACTACCAGGAAGAAATAGGAAACCTGAACAGACCCATAACCAGGACGGAGATTGAAACAGTCATCAAAAATCTCCAAACAAACAAAAGCCCCGGGCCAGATGGCTTCCCAGGGAAATTCTACCAAACATTTAAAGAAGAATTAATTCCTATTCTCATGATACTGTTCCAAAAAAATAGAAATGGAAGGAAAACTTCCAAACTCATTTTATGAGGCCAGCATCACCTTGATCCCAAAACCAGACAAGGATCCCATCAAAAAAGAGAACAGCAAACCAATATCCTTGATGAACACAGATGCGAAAATTCTCACCAAAATACTAGCCAATAGGATTCAACAGTACATTAAAAGGATTACTCACTGAGACCAAGTGGGATTTATTCCAGGGCTACAAGGTTGGTTCAACATATGCAAATCAATCAATGTGATACAACACATTAATAAAAGAAAGAACAAGAACCACATGATACTCTCCATAGATGCTGAAAAAGCATTTGGCAAAGTGCAGTGTCCCTTCCTGATTAAAACTCTTCAAAGTGTAGGGATAGAGGGCACATATTATCAATGTTATCAAAGCCATCTATGAAAAACCCACTGCAAATATCACTCTCAATGGAGAAAAACTGAATACTGTTCCGCTGAGGTCAGGAACACGGCAGGGATGTCCGTTATCACCACTGCTATTCAACATCGTACTAGAAGTCCTAGCCTCAGCAATCAGACAACAAAAAGAAATTAAGGGCATCCAAATTTTGCCAAATTGGCAAAAGAGAAGTCAAACTATCCCTGCTTGCAGACGATATGACACTGTATGTGGAAAACTTAAAGGACTCCACTCCAAATCTGCTATAACTTGTATAGGAATTCTGTAAAGTGTCAGAATATAAAATCAATGCACAGAAATTGGTTGCATTTTTTTTAAACCAACAAGACTGAAGAAATAGAAATGAAGGAGTGAATCCCATTTACAATTGCACTCAAAACCCTAAGATACCTAGGAATAAACCTAACCAAAGAGACAAAGAATCTATACTCAGAAAACTCCAAAGTGAGTACTCATGAAAGAAATTGAAGAAGACACAAAGAAATGGAAAAATGTTCCATGCTCCTGTATTGGAAGAACAAATATTGTGAAAATGTCTATGCTACCTAAAGCAATCTACACATTTAATGCAATCCCTATCAAAATCTCGTCCATTTTTTTCAAAGAAATGGGACAAATCATCCTAAAATATATATGGAACCAGAAAATACCTCGAATAGCCAGAGGAATATTGAAAGAGAAAGCCAAAGTTGTTGGCATCACAATTCCAGACTTCAAGCTCTATTACAAAGTTGTCATCATCAAGATGGTAGGGAACTGTCCCCAAAACAGACATAGATCAATGGAACAGAATAGAGAGCCCAGAAATACACCCTCCACTCTATGGTCAACTAATCGTCAACAAAGCAGGAAGGAATGTCCTATGGAAAAGACACAGCCTCTTCAACAAATGGTGTTGGGAAAATTGAACAGCCACATGCAGAAAAATGAAGTTGGACCATTTCCTTACACCATACATGAAAATAGACTGGAAATGGATGAAGAAGCATAATGTGAGAAAGGAATCCATCAAAATCCTTGAGGAGAGAACAGGCAGCAAACTCTTTGACCTCACCAGCAGCAACTTCTTCGTAGGAACATCGCCAAAGGCAAGGGAAGCAAGGGCAAGAATGAACTCTTGCGATTTCATCAGATCAAAAAGCTTTTGCCCAGCAAAGGAAACAGTTAACAAAGCCAAAAGATGACTGTCAGAAGTTATCTGGGAGAAGATATTTGCAAATGACATACCAGATAAAGGGCCAGTATCTATCCAAAATCTATAAAGAGCTTATCAAACTCAACACCCTAAGAACAAATAATCCAATGAAGAAATGGGCAGAGGACATGAACAGACATTTCTGCAAAGAATACATCCAAATGGCCAACAGACATATGAAAAAATGCTCCACAACACTCGGCATCAGGGAAATACAAATCAAAACCAGAATGAGATACCACCTCACACCTTTCAGAATGGCTAAAATGAACAAGTCAGTCAATGACAGATGCTGGCGAGGATGTGGAGAAAGGGCAACCCTCCTACACTGTACGTGGGAATGCAAGCTGGTGCAACCACTCTGGAAAACAGCGTGGAGGTGCCTCAAAAAGCTGAAAATAGAACAAGTTTATGACCCAGTGATTGCAGTACTGGGTATATACCCTAAAGATACAAACGTGGCATTCTGAAGGGGCACATGCACCCAAATGTTTATAGCTGCAATGTCCACAATAGTTAAACTATGGAAAGAACCTAAATGTCCTTCAATAGATGAATCAATAAATAAGATGTGGTATATATGTACAATGGGATACTATGCAGCCATCAAAAGAAATGAAATCCTGCTATTTGTGATGACGTGGATGGAACTAGAGGGTAATATGCTTGTCGAAATAAATCAATCTGAGAAAGACAACTATCCTATGATCTCCCTGATATGATAAAGTGGAGATGCAACATAGGCGGTTTTCGGGCGTACGAAAAGAAAAATAAAAGAAGATGGGATTGGGAGGGAGACAAACCATAAAAGACTGAATCTCACAAAACAGACTGAGGGTTGCTGGGGGGAGGTGTGTTGGGAGAGGATGGTGGGGGTATGGACATTGGGGAGGGCAGGTGCTATGGTGAGTGATGGTGAGTGCTGTGAAATGTGTAAACCTGGTGATTCACAGACCTGTACTCCTAGGGATAAAAACACATTATATGTTTATAAAAATTTTTAAAAAAATAATTTAAAAAATCCATTAAAGAAAAAACACATATTGCAAGCCCAGAGCTAATCTCATATTCAATCAAAAAAGTTTGAAAGTTTTCCCCTTAAAGATCAGAAAAAAGACAAGTGTGTCCACTTTCACTACTCTCATTTGACATAGTACTGGATGTCCTAGCCAGAGAAACAAGGAACACAAAGAAATAAGAGACTCCAAATAAAAAAAAAAAGGAAGAAGTAAAATTTTTTTTTTGGATAACATGAACTTACATGTAATAAAATCCTAAAAACTTCATAAAAATTTTTGAATAAACAAATTTAGTAAAGCTGCCAAATACAAGATCAATATATAGAAGACAAGAATTTTGTTTTTTTTCGTTTTTTTAATAGTTTTTCATGTCATCCTTGCTCAGTGATCACGCTAATCTTCTCTGCATCATTCCAGTTTTAGTATATGTGCTGACAAAGTAAGCACAAGACAGGAGCATTTTAACACTCTAATGATGAACTATCTGAAAAAATAAAGAAAACAATCTAATTCACACTAGCATCAAAACTAATATAATACTTAGGATAAGATTTAACTAAGACTATGAAAGATCTGTACCCCATAATCTATGACATTGATAAAGAAATTGAAGGAGACACAAATGGAAAGATAGCTCATATTTATGAATGGTAAGAATTAACATTGTTAAAATGTCCATACTACCGAAAACCATCTGTAAATTCAATTCCTATCAAAAATCCAATGTTAGGGGCACCTTGGTGGCTCAGTGGGTTAAGCTGCTGCCTACGGCTCAGGTCATGATCCCAGGGTCCTGGGATCGAGCCCTGCATCAGCCTCTCTGCTCAGCAGGAAGCTGCTACCTCTTCTTTCTCTGCCTGCCTCTCTGCCTGCTTGTCATCTCTCTCTCTCTCAAATAAATAAATAAATAATCTTTAAAAAAAATCCAATATTGTGTTTTTACAGAAGTAAGTAAAGAATCCTAAAATTTATATGAGACCATAAAAGACAACAAATAATCAAAGCAGTTCTGAGAAAGAATGAAGAAGCGAAATTACACTCTTGATTTGAAACTATACTACAAAGCCCTCATGCTCAAAACAATAAAGCATACTGGCATAAAAACAGACCAATAAACAAGTAGAACAGAATTGAGAGTCCAGAAATAAATCCTTTCATACAGTCACCTAATATTTGACAGGGGCCAACATATGTAATGGGTAAAGATAGTCTGTTCAGTAAATGATATTTAAAACTGAATAGTCACATAAACAGTATGAAACTGGAACCTTATATCACTCATAAATCTTAACTTGAAATAGATTAAAGACTTAAATGTGATGCATGAAACTAAATTTCCTAAAGGAAAACATAGGAAAAATTCTTCTTGACATTGGTCTTGCCAATAGTTTTTTGGATACCAGACCAAAAACACAAGCAAAAATAAATAAATGGTATTACATCAAACTAAATTTTCTGCATTGCCAAAAAAAAAAAAAAGGGAATGAAAACACAATCCACAGAATGGAAGAAAATACTTACAAAACTTATATCTGAAAAGAGGTTAATAACTAACAGATACAAAAAGAAAAACATATATAATTAAAAAAATAGCAAAAGGATCTCAATAGACTTTTTTTTTCAAAAAAGTTATATAAATGACCAACAGGAGCATTAAAAAGTGCTCAACGTAAAAAACTCAGGGCAAAGTCATTATGTTGTTGTTTTTGTTTACCTCTGAAAAACACAGCAAGATATTACTACCTATTAGAATATATACTACCAAAAAATTAAAACTAACAAATTTTGGTAAATATTGGGGAAAATGGGGAACTTATGCACTGTGATAGGGATATAAATTTGTAAGGAAAACAGTATGGAGACTATTCATATTATTAAAAGTAAAATTACCATATGATTCAGTAATCCCACTTCTAGGGATATAGCTAAAGGAAACGAAGTCACTATTCAAAGACATCTCTGCACTCTTATGTTCATTATAAAATTATTAACTCTAAGCAAGAGATGGAAATAACTTCAGTATCCATTAATGGATGAATGAATAAAATAAGTATGGTAAATATATACTATGGAATACTACTTAACCATGAAAAATTAAGAAATACTGCCATTTACAATACCATGGATGGATCTTGAAGGTATTATACTAAGTGAAATATTTCAAAGATTTTATATATTTTTTAATTTATGTATTACGATATCCCTTACATACAGAATCTGAAGAAAAAGCAAACTAATGGAAACTTAGAGTTGAGTTGACAAGGGGTGAACCTGGGGTGGAATAAGGTGGTCAAAGGGTACAAACTTGCAACTATAATAGGAAAAAGTTCTGGGGATCTAATGTACAGCATGATGGTCATAGTTAATAATATATACATACTTTTTTAATTGTGCTTCCCTTTATTAAATTTTGCATATATTACATTCTTACAAGTTGAAAGTTTATAGCAATCTTGTATAAAATAGGTCTGCTGCCACCATTTTTCTAACACCATTTGTTCATTTTGTGTCTCTTTGTCACATGTTGGTAATTCTTGCAATATTTCAAGTTTTTTCATTATTATTGTATTTGTTATGGTGATCTGTGATCAGTATTTATGACCCACTGAAAACTCAGAACTAGTTTATTAAGGTATATACATTGTTTTTCTTTAAAGACATAATGCTTTTGAACAGTACAGTATAGTGTTTATTTTTTATATGCACTGGGAAACATAATTTTTTATTTGCACTGGGAAACCAAAAAATAATAATAATGATTTGACTTAGTTTATTGAAATAATCACTTTATTGAGGCGGTCTGGAACAAAACCCACAAGATCTCTGAAGTTTATCTCTACTGTACTATATACATAAAAGTTGCTAAGAGAGTAGATCTTAAAATTCCTTACAATACATGCATAAAAAACAGAGGCAACTATATGAGATAGTAGATGTATTAACATTTTTATGTAGATTATATTGCAATGCAGATGTATACCAATTTATCAAATGGTACAAAATTTACACAATGTTAAAAGTTTGCAGTGTTATAAGAAATCATTTCTTAAATTTACAAATTATAATATGTCAATTATTTTTCAATAAAGCTGGAAATAACCTTTTGTAGAATTAATCTATTTTTCAAAAGAGGAAGTAAGGAAGTAGAAACTGCAACTAACTCTGAAATAATAGAATACAAAATCCATTTTAGTTATATACACACTGTGACAAACACTATTAGTTAGTTTACAATGAAGGAATACTTATGAAGCATGAAGGATGGTCTATAAATAAGGCTGAAAGAGCTCAGTTTTAAGGTTTAAATTTAAAATCTTCTTTTGAAATACTAAACTGACCACCCAGTTTTCCAAACATAAATGTCTTAACTGCATGAATTTATTTCATACAACTCTATAATCTAGTTTCATAAGAAAGCAGCATGCAAATTTTGAATAAGACAGACTTGCTTAAGTTTCTTTATGTTCAACAGTAAAGGATACTTCCCTAAAAATAAATAGAAGAAAAATCAGCATATTTATCAAGATAATTATTATTCATAATAAGATTCATATTGAATTAAGGAATATATAGCCTCAGAGGGGGTAAAGTAAAATGAAATTTATTTTGGTAAATGTGTCTATGAATAGTCAATACAATGCCTCAATATAAATGAATATTACCATTTTGAACAATTTAATTACTATTATTAGAATTATTATAAGTATAAAAATAGCTATCATTTTAGCATGGAATATGAGACTCTCATGCTCCATGCTTCATTACATCCACACAACAATTCTGCATAATAAGTATTATCATCACCATTTCATGGGTGAAAAAACTGAGGCTAACACATTTAGATAACTGGTTTATGATTACATGGCTAGTAAAGATGCATCACACTAATTTAGGCTTTATGATTTCAGAATTGTACTCTTTCCACTGCACATTCTATTACTCTATTACTTGGCTTGTTTTCATTTAGTTCTTTAATTTTATTCATGTGGTGATGGCTTAAAGCTTCATGTAAAGGAAGCTTAAAAAAATTCATTTAACCAAAAGCTCCCAAGAATTAAAAATGTCATGGAGCTAATGTAGACATGGATATCATTAGTTAATGGGTAACCATATATTTTCCACTCTAGTGAGATAACAATCAGAGTATTTTTCTAAGTTTTAGTCTCTGAGTATTAAAAAGGACTTTGTTAAAATAGAAATATTTAGACAAAAGTGATCAAAAGTCTGGATCAGGTCACCTTAAGATAAATATTAGAAAACTGAGGAAACAAATGGAGATTCGAACACTGAGCTATGATATAATGAATGGTTTAAAGTATTTAGTAGAATATAGAAAAGCCCTTTAAAGCCTGGTCTTAGCCTAGCACTGCAGCTCCTGGGATATCTGTCTATCTATCATCTATCTATCTATCTATCTATTTAGATATAAATTTGAAGATTTTTTAACTTAAAGATTTTGAGAAATAGAACATAATCAGCACCATAGAAGATCTGTTTATGATAACAATCTAGCCCCTTCTCCAAGTTTGTTAATATTCTCTCTTATTTAATGTAACATTGTGCAAATATACCACTGCTGATATGCCGTTATGAATGAAATAACTATAATCATCTGTTTTCATATCCTGGTGAAAATATTCATTTAGTTCCATGTTGTATTTCCAGGAATGGACCAAATTTTTTTTTAATTTTTAATTTTTCTAAATATTGTCCAACCTACCTCAAATGTTTTTATTATGGGCACTGTCATTCTTTCACATTCTTGCAAGACATTTTTACTGTTTCCCAATATGGTAAGTGTGTAATAGTATGCCATTCTAGGTTTTAATTTATTTTTAATTTAATTTAATTTAATTCCAGATTCATAATAAAGATAAACAGTTTTTACCTATGAGTGGCCATTTGGATTACCCTTTCTGTAAAGTACATGCTTCAATCTTTTGATATCTTAACATTGTGTCATACTGACTTCTTTAAGAATAGATTTCCTGAATGAACTTTTAGCTGTGTAGGTCTTCTCTATTTTATTTTGAACTTGCTTTCATTTCAAAAACTTTATATTTATTTTCATAATCTGCTTTTATTTTGCTTTGTCTATTGTCTATTTATTTGCAAGCAAGAGAGAGCGAGCGAGTGAGAGTGCAGGGGAGGGATAGAAAAAGAAAGGAAAAGAATCTTAAGCAGGCTCCAGGCTCAGCACAAAGCCCAACTCTGGGCTCTATTTCACAAGCCTGAAATCATGACCTGAGCCAAAAAGAAAGAAATAAAATAAAATTAAGGTGTTAAAAAAAAAAGGAAAAAGAATTGGAGGTTTAATTAAGTGAGCCACCCAGGCACCCCTGTGGTATCTTAAATTGGCTGTCATATCTTTAAAGTTCTAGAGTATCCATTTGGTTCATTTATAAAATCTTTCTCAATATCATTTTTTAGTTTCAGTTTTTTGTTCAATTTGCTTCCCCTCTCATTTCTTTGAGCAGAGTAATCAAGCCATTTTACAATCTTTATTGATCATTTTAATATCATACTTAATCCCATTTTGTCTATCAAATCTTGTTAATGGTTTTTCTTTGTGTGCTTTGTTACATTTTGGTATGTTCAAGACATTATATTTGAAACTCTTATTGAGTAGGAATAATTAAGAGCTATAATAATGGTATGGTCCTCCTTGGCAGGATTTTCTCTTATATCTGAGACTTTACAAGACAATCATACTCCAAATTCAGTGGTTGACGTTCTCAGTTTACACAGAAGGCAAGGTAGGCTCTAGTCTTATTTCTGCTTCTCCTTGTGCTTTGGGGATCTCAACTTAAATTTGGGTTGTACCAAAGTCCTCAAATTTGATTGCTGCTGGATTTTGAATTTTTTTTCTCTAGTATCAAGTGTCTATTAAAAACACAGCTCAGTGTGTTTTAGCAGTTTCTAATGCTCTCATAGCTAAAATGGCTTCAGGGCATATATCTCTAGGCTCTCATTGTGTTTCGTATTGGCCCAGTAATCCCTCACTTATTTTTATAATCATTCTGATATTTTTAACTTTAAAAGCTATTTTGTCTGGATTTTTAAGTTGTCTTAAGTAGGAGTTTTTAGATCACCATTACTAGAAGCAACAACAAATATACATGAAAATATCTGCAGTAGTTTATCACATCTTTATGGCTTTGAACTTCCATAAGCCGAGGCATCCTTCTCTAATCACTTAGGCAAACTCCAAGTTACCCTTTAAAACAACACAAGAATTGCTTCATTTAAGAACATGTTCAGGGATGACTCTTCCCCACTGTCCTTACCAACATTCCCACACACTCTTTGCTACCCACACCTTGTTTATGAACTTTCATTAGGTATATCAGCGGGACCAGAATTTTGCTCTATTGTATTTTTGTCCTTTAGAGCTTTAATTAAATATGAATTCCATAGAAAGTCTGTCCCTTTTCTTTCAAACCTGGGTTAGTTATTTCTTCTCATTCTTTGTCAGAAGTTACTTTATTAGAGAAATGTATGGCTCTATTGTGACTTTGGAGCCTTTACAGTTTTTTGACTGGAAAAATCACCCATCCCTGAGATTTTTACGCAGCTTCCTGGCTGATATTATTCAGAAATCTGTTCAAAACAGACTTTTTCAGGGAGGCCCTTTCAGACCACTCAGTTACAAAACCTCTTCTCAATCACTGCTCTTATTAAAATGTGCTTATTTAGTTCAAATATGCATCACTATTAAAGAAAAACCAGTACGATTTTTTTTCTTTTTAAAGTTGGCTTACCTATTATCTATCTCTCCCATTAAAATGATTCCTCTGGGCTGGGGTTTTGTTGTGCTCATCTTAGGCCAGGCATTCAATAAATTGTCTCTGAATGATCGAATTGTTTGACTCCCTTGCTAGATTCTCAACTTCATGAGGCCAAGGATTGTTCTATTCAGTCCTTTATCCTCAATGTCTGTTATATTCAGTGTGCAATATTTAAATAAATTTAAATAAATTCCTATTTATTTTATACATTTATAAATTTAAATAAATTCCTACTTATTTATTATTAAAGAAATTCCTCTTACAAACAGTATGTTTTGAAGGTTGCTAGCAGGAAAGTGTTGTACTACATGGAAGTAATCAGAAAATGTGATCTAAAAGTCTGCTTTCAAGGGCGCCTGGGTGGCTCAGTGGGTTAAAATTCTGCTTTCAAGAAGCTATAACAGTAAGTACTGAGCATTAGCTATTATATGCTATGGATGAATAACTGAAATCTACATTTGAAACTAATGGTACACTATATGTTAACTAATTGAATTTTAAAAAGTTAATTAAAAAAAAAACCACTATTTTATAAAACAATATTCCCAACAGGCTCTTTTGCTTTAAAATACTCACTTTGTAATGAGAGTCATTACTTTAGTCTAGCCAATTCTTACACCACTGTTTATCCCTTCCCTGCTTTATCCCTTCCCAGTATCAATAAAGGCTCACTTGGTTTACCTAGAAGCCATGAGAAAGCTTGTAATAGACCTGGCTGGTTTTCACCAGCAATTTGACCACCATGTGCACAGGGAAGTCTATTGATAAAGGCTTAATTGCAATAAGTTGCAAATACATGGATGATTTTGAATTCTCTTTCTTGAGGTCTTGTTTCATGATAATAAATTTAGGGTGGCTTATTGGAATGGATGTTATTAACATATCTTCATAGTTATAAGTACATGGAATTGTAAAATACATTAATGAATGTGGCATTACTGACAACTGTCCTCATTTTGAAATCAAATTACAGTGTACTAAGATGAGGAAGCAAAGCAGATTTGGGATTATGAGTGAAATAATTTTAAAAAGTCTTAGGGGTATGATCAGACTATTGGGTAATTCAGTAGAAAAATGTCAACTGATTGAGATTCTGTGTTCCCTGATTTCAGAGAGAAGTTAAGATAAATAAGTAACACGAGGAGACTAGGAAGCCTAACATAAGTGATACTTTTGTGCCAGGGTGTGTATACATCTGTTTATCTTCTTGCTTTACCACTAAGGTTGCTCCTAGAGGAGAGTTTAAATATGTGTTGGAGCTAATGTCTGTGGATTACACAAGAAACCACATCCTACAGCTCTCCCTGAAACACCACTTATGATTTCAATATAATTTGGTTTTTGCATTTTTAGAAATAACAAAATACTTTGCAAACTCATCTACTTTATTACCACCACAAGTGAGTCAGCTGACTCCACATTTTATCACAATGACAGTCACAGAGGAATGGAGGAATGAGTAGAGTTATCAATATATGTGCTTTTAAGAAGTATGACAGGGTAGCAGCTATTTCCAGGAACCAAAACATGGGTCAGCAGCTGTGCAGGAAAAGTGATGGAATAAATGACTCATTTCAGAGGAGTTCTATAACATATTAGTTCTATAATGGATCTTCAGCACCCAATTACCCGCTTTGATCTAAAGATAAGGATTTACAGTTAAGATCCCATTTATGATTTGACTGGTAGGGTCTGAATCATTTTTACTATTGTTTTGACTATTACTTGAAACCTATAGTAGTACTTGGGATATGTGTTGTGTATTCTGTGCTATTTTGAGATTAGATAACTTCTGTCTCAAACTCCTGTTAATTTGTTTGTTTTGTTTATTTGATAGTGGTTTCAGTAAATAGATATATCTGAAAAATTGCAAAGCCACTATTAAAAGAAGTTATTATGATATATAGCATGGAATTGCACATTCCTCCTTTGAATCCGACAGAGCTTCACCATATCCTTAACAACTTGGGAAAAACATGCTATTATTTTTCTTTATAAAATTTCTCCTGTTAGGCTGTGATGGTTGTCATCAGCAGTAACTCCTCTGAAGGCTTTGTCAAAAGAGTTGAAAAAATTGGAAAGGTGTGAATGAAGCTGTTTGCTGAATATAAAGAAAAGAGCATTGAAGTACAATTCACACTCTTACTTCTCCTTCTATGCTTTCAGATGTTTGACATTTGAAAATTTTGCTTCTAGAAGAGATGCCCTATATAATTCTTACTTTAAGGAGCAAGTTGCTTTTATAATTTTTTTATTATTCTACCATTCCAGTATTTCCATTTAAATTAAATTCAATACCATTTAAAAAAAATCAAAAGTGCAGCCAGTATTCAATTCCTGGGCTAAATAATTTTAGAAAGCTTTGTGTTATTGAACCTACAGGGTTTTTCTGTAGTTTTAACTCTTTCTTTCTGTGATTTTTCCCATTAGTCCCGTAATATAACAGACATTGAGGATAAAGAAGGACTGAATAGAACAATCCTTGGCCTCATGAAGTTGAGAATCTAGGAAGGGAGACAAACAATTCAATCATTCAGAGACAATTTATTGAGTGTCTGGCCTAAGATGAGCACAACAAAACCCCAGCACAGAGGAATCATTTTAATGGGAGAGATAGATAATAGGTAAACCAACTTAAAAAAAAATTGTACTGGTTTTTCTTTAATAGTGATGCATATTTGAACTAAATAATCACATTTTAAAAAGAGCAGTGATTGAGAAGAGGCTTTTTAACTGAGTGGTCCGAAAGTGCCTCCCTGAAAAAGTCTGTTTTGAACAGATTTCTGAATAATATCAGCTAGGAAGCTGTGTAAAAATCTCAGGGATGGGTGATTTTTCCAGTCAAAAAACTGTAAAGGCTCCAAAGTCACAATAGAGCCATACATTTCTCTAATAAAGTAACTTCTGACAAAGAATGAGAAGAAATAACTAACCCAGGTTTGAAAGAAAAGGGACAGAATTTCTATGGAATTCATATTTAATTAAAGCTCTAAAGGACAAAAATACAATAGAGCAAAATTCTGGTCCCGCTGATATACCTAATGAAAGTTCATAAACAAGGTGTGGGTAGCAAAGAGTGTGTGGGAATGTTGGTAAGAACAGTGGGGAAGAGTCATCCCTGAACATGTTCTTAAATAAAGCAATTCTTGTGTTGTTTTAAAGGGTAAATTGGAGTTTGCCTAAGTGATTAGAGAAGGATGCCTCAGCTTATGGAAGTTCAAAGCCATAAAGATGTGATAAACTACTGCAGATATTTTCATGTATATTTGTTGTTGCTTCTAGTAATGGTGATCTAAAAACTCCAACTTAAGACAACTAAAAATCCAGACAAAATAGCTTTTAAAATTAAAAATATCAGAATGATTATAAAAATAAGTGAGGGATTACTGGGCCAAAATACAAAATACAATGAGAGCCTAGAGATATATGCCCTGAAGCCATTTTAGCTATGAGAGCATTTGAAACTGCTAAAACACACTGAGCTGTGTTGTTAATAGACTCTTGATACTAGAGAAACAATTTTCATAATCCAGCAGCAATCAAATTTGAGGACCTTTGTACAACCCAAATTTAAGTTGAGATCCCCAAAGCACAAGGAGAAGCAGAAATAAGACTAGAGCCTACCTTGCCTTCTGTGTAAACTGAGAAAGTCAACCACTGAATTTGGAGTATGATTGTCTTGTAAAGTCTCAGATATAAGAGAAAATCCTGCCAAGGAGGACCATACCATTATTATAGCTCTTAATTATCCCTACTCAATAAGAGTTTCAAATATAATGTCTTGAACATACCAAAATGTAACAAAGCACACAAAGAAAAACCATTAACAAGATTTGATAGACAAAATGGGATTAAGTATGATATTAAAATGATCAATAAAGATTGTAAAATGGCTTGATTACTCTGCTCAAAGAAATGAGAGGGGAAGCAAATTGAACAAAAAACTGAAACTAAAAAATGATATTGAGAAAGATTTTATAAGTGAACCAAATGGATACTCTAGAACTTTAAAGATATGACAGCCAATTTAAGATACCACAGGGGTGCCTGGGTGGCTCACTTAATTAAACCTCCAATTCTTTTTCCTTTTTTTTAACACCTTAATTTTATTTTATTTCTTTCATTTTGGCTCAGGTCATGATGTCAGGGTTGTGAAATAGAGCCCAGAGTTGGGCTCTGTGCTGAGCCTGGACCCTGCTTAAGATTCTTTTCCCTTCTTTTTCTATCCCTCCCTGCGCTCTCACTTGCTCACTCTCTCTTGCTTGCAAATAAATAAATAAATAGATAGATAATAGACAAAGCAAAATAAAAGCAGATTATGAAAATAAATATAAAGTTTTTGAAATGAAAACAAGTTCAAAATAAAATAGAGAAGACCTACACAGCTAAAAGTTCATTCAGAAAATCTACTATTAAAGAAGTCAGTATGACACAATGTTAAGATATCAAAAGATTGGAGCATGTACTTTACAGAAAGTGTAATCCAAATGGCCACTCATATTTAAAACTGTTTATCTTTATTATTAATCTGGAATTAAATTAAAAATGAATGAAAACCTAAAATGACATACTATTACACACTTACCATATTGGGCAACAGTAAAATTGTCTTGCAAGAATGTGAAAGAATGAAAGTGCCCATAATAAAAACATTTGAGGTAAGTTGGACAATATTTAGAAAACTTAAACATAAAAATAAAGATTTGGTCCATTCCTAGAAATACAACATGGAACTAAATGAATATTTTCACCAGGATATGCAAACAGATGATTATAGCTATTTCATTCATAATGGCCGATCAGTAGTGGTCTATTTGCACAATGTTACATTAAATAAGAGAGAATATTAACAAACTAGGAGAAGGGGCTAGGTTGTTATTATAAACAGATCTTCTATGGTGCTGATTATGTTCTATTTCTCAAAATCTTTAAGTTAAAAAAGTTTTCAAATTTATATCTAGATAGATAGATGATAGATGGACATATCCCAGAAGCTGCAATGCTAGTCTAAGACCAGGCTTTAAAGGGCTTTTCTATACTCTACTAAATACTTGACACCATTCATTATATCATAGCTCAGTGTTCAAATCTCCATTTGTTTCCTCAGTTTCCTAATATTTATCTTAAGGTGACCTGATGCAGACTTTTGATGACCTTTGTCTAAATATTTCTATTTTAACAAAGTCCTCTTTAAGACTGAGAGACTAAAACTTAGAAAAATACTCTGATTGTTAACTCACTAGGGTGGAAAATATATAGTTACCCATTAACTAATGATATCCATGTCTACATTAGATCCATGACATTTTTAATTCTTGGGAGCTTTTGGTTAAATGAATTTTTTAAAGCTTCCTTTAAATGAAGCTTTAAGCCATCACCACATGAATAAAATTAAAGAACTAAATGAAAACAGGCCAAGTATTTACAGAGTATTAGAATGTGCAGTGGAAAGAGTACAATTCTGAAATCATAAAGCCTAAATTAGTGTGATGCATCTTTACTAGCCATGTAATCATAAACCAGTTATCTAAATGTGTTAGCCTCAGTTTTTTCACCCATAAAATGGTGATGATAATACTTATTATGCAGAGTTGTTGTGTGGATGTGATGAAGCATGGAGCATGAGAGTCTCATATTCCAATGATAGCTATTTTTATACTTATAATAATTCTAATAATAGTAATTAAATTGTTCAAAATGGTAATATTCATTTATATTGAGGCATTGTATTGACTATTCATAGGCACATTTACCAAAATAAATTTCATTTTACGTTACCCCCTCTGAGGATATGTATTCCCTAATTCAATATGAATCTCATTATGAATAATAATTATCATAATAAATATGCTGATTTTTCTTCTATTTATTTTTAGGGAAGTATTCTTTACTGTTGAACATAAAGAGACTTAAGCGAGTCTGTCTTATTCAAAATTTGCATGCTGCTTTCTTATGAAACTAGATTATAGAGTTGTATGAAATAAATTCATGCAGTTAAGACATTTGGAAAACTGGGTGGGCAGTTTAGTATTTCAAAAGAAGATTTTAAATTTAAACCTTAAAACTGAGCTCTTTCAGCCTTATTTATAGACCATACTTTATGCTTCATAAGTACTCCTTCATTGTAAACTAAGTAATAGTTTTTGTCACAGTGTATATAACGAAAATGGATTTTATATTCTATTATTTCAGAGTTAGTTGCAGTTCCTACTTCCTTACTTCCTTTTTTGAAAAATAGATTAATTCTACAAAAAGTTTTTGCCAGCTTTATTGAAAAAAAATCGACATATTATAATTTGTAAATTTAAGAAATGATTTCTTATAACATTGCAAACTTTTAACATTGTGTAAATTTTGTACAATTTGATAAATCGGTATACATCTTTATTGCAATATAATCTACATAAAAATGTTAATACATCTACTATCTCGTATAGTTGCCACTGTTTTTTATGCATGTATCGTCAGGAATTTTAAGATCTACTCTCTTAGCAACTTCTATGTATATAGTATAGTAGAGATAAACTTCAGAGGTCTTGTGGGTTTTGTTCCAGACTGCCTCAATAAAGTGATTATCTCAATAAACTAAGTCAAATTATTATTATTATTTTTTTTGGTTTCCCAGTGCATATAAAAAATTATGTTTCCCAGTGCATATAAAAAATAAACACTATACTGTACTGTTCAAAAGCATTATGTTTTTAAAGAAAAACAATGTATATACCTTAAGTAAACTAGTTCTGAGTTTTCAGTGGGTCATAATTACTGATCACAGATCACCATAACAAATACAATAATAATGAAAAAACTTGAAATATTGCAAGAATTACCAACATGTGACAGAGAGACACAAAATGAACAAATGTTGTTAGAAAAATGGTGGCAGCAGACCTCTTTTATACAAGATTGCTATAAACTTTCAACTTGTAAGAATGTGATATATGCAAAGTTTAATAAAGGGAAGCACAATAAAAAAAAGTATGTATATTTTATTAACTATGATCATCATGCTGTACATTAGATCCCCAGAACTTTTTGGTATTATAGTTGCAAGTTTGCACCCTTTGACCACCTTACTCCACCCCAGGTTCACCCCTTGTCAACTCAACTCTAAGTTTCCATTAGTTTGCCTTTTCCTCAGATTCTGTATGTAAGGGATATCATAATACATAAATTAAAAAATATATAAAATCTTTGAAATATTTCACTTAGTATAACACCTTCAAGATCCATCCATGCTATTGTAAAATTAAGTATTTCTTAATTTTTCATGGGTAAGTAGTATTCCATAGTATATATTTACCATACTTATTTTATTCATTCATCCACTAATGGATACTGAAGTTATTTCCATCTCTTGCTTAGAGTTAATAATTTTATAATAAACATAAGAGTGCAGATATGTCTTTGAACAGTGACTTCGTTTCCGTTAGATATATCCCTAGAAGTGGGATTACTGAATCATATGGTAATTTTACTTTTAATAATATGAATAGTCTCCATACTGGTTTCCATACAAATTTATATCCCTATCACAGTGCATAAGTTCCCCATTTTCCCCAATATTTACCAAAATGTGTTAGTTTCAATTTCTGGTAGTATATATTCTAATAGGTAGTAATATCTTGCTGTGTTTTTCAGAGGTAAACAACAACATCATAATTACTTTGCCCTGAGTTTTTTACGTTGAGCACTTTTTAATGCTCCTGTTGGTCATTTATATAACTTTTTTGAAAAAAAAAAAGTCTATTGAGATCCTTTTGCTATTATTTTAATTATATATTTTTTCTATTTGTATCTGTTGGTTATTAACCTCTTTTCAGATATAAGATTTGTAAGTATTTTTTTACATTCTGTGGATTGTGTTTTCATTCTCTCTCTCTCTTTTTTTTTGGCAATGCAGAAACTTTAGTTTGATGTAATACGATTTATTTATTTTTGCTCTTTTTGCTAACCCTGCCAGGCCGAACTAAGCAGACACAGCCACAACCGTGAAGTAGCGTGCATAGCCTAGGGTGGCACTCTATGCACACTACCATCTCCCGGTTTAGGCATCGCTAGGCCTTTTACTCTAGTGCTCAGGCGGACTCGGGGACTAGGCCAGTGCTTTCCCCACCAGAAAGGAGAGGTGACAGGATCCCTGCACACCGCTGTGTGCACTGAATAGGGAGCTTTGGGAGACTGTCCCCACTCCTTCCCCTTAAACCCTATGCCTCCTCCAAGCTTCCACATCGTGGAGGAAGAAGGCATCTGATGGCAAGTTCTTTCTGGGAGTTGTTTCTCGAGTTCAGGGTAGGCACCTGGTAGCAAGCCCATGTCTGCCCCAGGGACAGGTGGCCAAGGAGCTGCTGTCTCCTTGAGCCCAAAGGTCAGGACCGGCATGCTTTCTTCCCAGACTCCTTCCTCAGAGTGGAGCCCTTTCCCCTGCCCTAATCTACCCGTCCTGTCTCTTAGCGGCCAGACTTCCTTCGCTCTGCAGTGACAGACGTGTCCCTTTCCTTAAGCTTCTTTCCACAGGTGCCACCGCGCTTCTCTCTCAGGCACAGGGGATGCCCAGGCAAAGAGGATTTAGCTCCATGCGGGTTTAGTCCACCGTGCTGTGGAGACTAGCGGAGGCAAGCAGCAGGCAGCATCCCACAGACCCAACTCTGATTTCCCAAAGAATGCTGTGCTTTCCCAGAAGGGATGCCCCGGCAAAGAGGCTTTCGCTCTATGCGGGTTTCTCCCATCGTGCAGGGAATACTAGGCTAAGGCAAGCAACAAAAGCAGCCCACAGAATCGACTTTGATTTTCCAGCGACTGCTCTGCTTTTGAGAGGTTTTCAGCTTGGCGCGAATCGCACTTCGCTGCTGCTTCCTCAGCAAGGCTTTGGTCGTTCGCTCTATCGCAGCAGGGAAGAAGAGCCGCGGGAGAGCTGGTGCCTCTTGGGCCTTGCTTTCCCGGGCTCCAAGTTCGCGCCCGGGGTTCACCTTGCTAAGCCGAACTAAGCAGACACAGTCACAGCCCTGCAGCAGCGATCCTGGCCTAGCATGGCACTCTATGCCTATTACCACCTCCTGGTGACGGTAAAGCTTTGCTTTTTGCTCAGGCGCTCAGGGAGACTCGGGGACTAGGCCAGTGCCTTCACCACAGGAGAGAGGAGGCGACAGGATGCATGCACACGGCCCGTGCACCGGGATGGGGAACTGTGGGGGACTGTCACCACTCCTTCCCCGGCACACCCCCTGCCAGCCACAACGCTGCCACATCTTGGTGGAACACGGCATCTGACTGCCCGTTTCTCCATGGGGTTGTTTCTGCGAGTTGCGGGTATGGCACCTGGGGGCAAGCCCAAGTCTGCCCTTGGGACAGGTGGCCAAGGAGATGCTGTCCCCTTGGGACTAGAGGCACAGGACAGGCCCGCCTTCTGCCCAGACTCCTTCCTCAGAAGATAGCACGCGCCCCTGCCCTAGTTGTCCCCACATGTCTCCTTAGCAGCGAGGCTTCCATCTCTCCCCACAGGGAGCGGGTGACAATTGTCTTGCTACCGGCCTGCTGTTCGTGCCATGGCATGCTATCCTGCTTCCCGAGCGTTTCCCGAATCCAAGGCCAAGTGCTCCTTCTCTTCTCCGGAGGATGCTGTGCTTTCCCAGAAGGGATGCCCCGGCAAAGAGGCTTTCGCTCTATGCGGGTTTCTCCCATCGTGCAGCGAATACTAGGCTAAGGCAAGCAAGAAAAGCAGCCCACAGAATCGACTTTGATTTCCCAGCGACTGCTCTGCTTTTGTAGAGGTCTTCAGCTTGGCGCGAATCGCACTTCGCTGCTGCTTCCTCAGCAAGGCTTTGGTTGTTCGCTCTATCGAAGCAGGGAAGAAGAGCCGCGGGAGAGCTGGTGCCACTTGGGCCTTGCTTTCCCGGGCTCCAAGATCGCGCCCGGGGTTCACCTTGCTAAGCCAAAGTAAGCAGACACAGTCACAGCCCTGCAGCAGCGATCCTGGCCTAGCATGGCACTCTATGTCTATTACCACCTCCTGGTGACGGTAAAGCTTTGCCTTTTGCTCAGGAGATCAGGCAGACTCGGGGACTAGGCCAGTGCCTTCACCACAGGAGAGAGGAGGCAACAGGATGCATGCACAAGGCCCGTGCACCGGGATAGGGAACTGTGGGGGACTGTCACCACTCCTTCCCCGGCACACCCCCTGCCAGCCCCAACGCTGCCACATCTTGGTGGAACACGGCATCTGACTGGCCGTTTCTACATGGGGTTGTTTCTGCGGGTTGCGCTTATGTCACCTGGGGGCAAGCCCGTCTTCCCTTCCACAGGTGGCAAACGAGATGCTGTCCCCTTGGGACCAGAGGCACAAGACAGGCCTGCCTTCTGCCCAGACTCCTTCCTCAGAGGATAGCACGCGCCCCTGCCCTAGTCGTCCCCTCATGTCTCCTTAGGAGCCAGGCTTCCATCTCTCTGCACAGGGAGCGGGTGACACTTGTATTGCCACAGGCCGCTGTGCCTGCCAGGGCCGGCTCTCCTGTTTAGCAACCGTTTCCAGATCAGAAAGCCAACGGCTCCTGCTCTTCTCCCTGGGCAGCGTGATGCACCTTCCACAGACATGCTCCTGGGGAGTGCAGTGATAGATGTGTCCCTTTCCTTAAGGCTCTTTCCACAGGCGCAACCGCGCTTCTCTCTCAGGCAGAGGGGTTCTAGGGCAAAGGATTTCGCTCCATGCGGGTTTCTTCCACCATGCTGCGGAGACTAGCTCAGGCATTAAGCTGCAGCATCACACACATGTGATTCGGATTTCCCAACGAATGCTGTGCTTTCCTAGAGGGGATGCCCGGGCAAAGGGGTTTCGCCCACAGTACCGACTCTGATTTTCAGCGAATGTTGTGTTTTCACAGAGGTTTTGGGCTTGGAGCGAACCGCACTTCATTGCTGCTTCCTCAGCAAGGCTTCGTTCGCTTCAGGGAAGAAGAGCTGCGGGGGAGCTGGTGCCTCTTGGGTCTTGCTTTCCTGAGCTCCAAGGTCGCACCCGGCGTTCACCTTGCTAAGCCGAACTAAGCAGACACAGTCACAGCCCTGCAGCAGCTTGCGTGGCCTAGCATGGCACTCTATGCCTATTACCATCTCCTGGGGTAGGTAAGGCTTTGCCTTTTGCTCTGGCGCTCAGGGAGACTCGGGGTGTAGGCCAGTGCCTTCAGCACAGGAGAGAGGTGGCGATAGGATCTCTGCAAATGGCCCGTGCACTTGGATGGGGAACTGTGGGGGACAGTCTCCACTCCTTCCCAGTAACACCCCCTGCCACCCACATCGCTGCCACATCTTGGTGGAACACGGCATCTGACTGCCCGTTTCTCCATGGGGTTGTTTCTGCGAGTTGCGGGTATGGCACCTGGGGGCAAGCCCAAGTCTGCCCTTGGGACAGGTGGCCAAGGAGATGCTGTCCCCTTGGGACCAGAGGCACAAGACAGGCCTGCCTTCTGCCCAGACTCCTTCCTCAGAGGATAGCACGTGCCCCTGCCCTAGTCGTCCCCTCATGTCTCCTTAGCAGCCAGGCTTCCATCTCTCCGCACAGGGAGCGGGTGACACTTGTTTTGCTACCGGCCTGCTGTTCGTGCCATGGCAGGCTATCCTGCTTCCCGAGCGTTTCCCGACCCCAAGGCCTAGGGCTCCTTCTCTTCTCCGGAGGCGGCGTGATGCGCCTTCCACACACTTGCTCCTGGGGAGCGCGGTGACCGACGTGTGCAACCACGCGTCTCTCTCAGGCAGAAGGGATGCTAGGGCAAAGAGTATTTCGCTCCATGCGGGTTTCTTCCACCGTACTGCGGAGACTAGCTCAGGCAAGCAGCAGCAGCATCCCCAAACCCAAATCACATTTCCCAACGGATGCTGTGATTTCCCAGGGTAGATGACAAGGCAGAGAGGCCTACGCTATATGCGGGTTACTACAGCCACGAGACTGGGCTCAGGCAAGCAGCAGTAGCCCGCAGAACATTTCCAGCGAATGCTGTGCTTTCTCAGAGGCTTTAGCTTGGAGCGAACAGCAATTCGCCGCTGCTTCCTCAGCAAGGCTTTAGTCGCGTCAGGGAAGCAGAGCTGCAGGAGAGCTGGTGCCTTTTGGGCCGTGCTTTAACGGGCTCCATGTTCGCCTCCTGGGTTCACCCTGCCAGGCCGAAATAAGCAGACACAGCCACAATCCTGCAGTAGTGTGCGGAGACTAGGATGGCACCCTATGCACACTACCATCTCCCGGTGTAGGCATCGCTTGGCCTTTTACTCTGGCGCTCAGGCGTTTTCGCGGACTAGCCCAGTGCTTTCCCCACAGGAAAGGAGACGTGACAGTATCCCTGCACACCGCCCGTGCACTGAATAGGGAGCTTTTGGGGAAGTCCTCACCCCATCACCCTAAACTCCATGCCACCTCCAAGCTTCCACATCCTGAAGGAAGACGGCATCTGACTCCCTGTTATTTCAGGGAGCTGTTTCTGCGAGTTTAGCGTAGGCTCCAGGTGGCTAGCGCATGTCTGCCCCAGGGACAGGTGGCCAAGGAGCTGCTGTCTCCTTGGGCCCAGAGGCTCAGGACAGGCATGCTTTATGCCCAGACTCTTTCCTAAGAGTGGAGCACGCGCCCTGCCTTACACATCCCCTCCTTTCTCTGTAGCAGACAGGCCTCCGTCTCTCTGCACAGGGAGCAGGTGGCACTTGTATTACCACCGGCCGCTATGCCTGCCAGGTCCGGCTCTCCTGTTTCGCAACCGTTTCCAGACCAGAAAGCCAACGACTCCTGCTCTTCTCCTTGGGCAGCGTGCTGCAACTTCTACAGACATGCTCCTGGGGAGCGCAGTGATAGACGTGTCCCTTTCCTTAAGGTTCTTTCCAGAGGCGCAACCGCGCTTCTCTCTCAGGCCGAGGGGTGCTAGGGCAAAGAGGATTTTGCTCCATGCGGGTATCTTCCACCGTGCTGCGGAGACTAGCTCAGGCAAGCAGCAGCAGCAGCCCAAACCCAAATCACATTTCCCAACGAATGCTGTGATTTCCCAGGGTAGAGGACAAGGCAAAGAGGTTTTCTCTGTATGCGGGTTTCTCCAGCCGTGAGACTGGGCTCAGGCAAGCAGCAGTAGCCCGCAAAACATTTCTCAGCGAATGCTGTGCTTTCTCAGAGGCTTTGGCTTGGAGCGAACAGCACTTCACCGCTGCTTCCTCAGCAAGGCTTCAGTCGCGTCAGGGAGCAGAGCTGCGGGAGAGCTGGTGCCTTTTGGGCCTTGCTTTCCCGGGCTCCATGTTCGCTTCCCGGGCTCACTGTGCCAGGCTGTATTAAGCAGACACAGCCACAACACTGTAGTAGCGTGCGGAGCCTAGGATGGCACCCTGTGCACACTATCATCTCCCGGTGT
>NW_028133947.1:0-50000 GCF_964662115.1 Mustela nivalis | reverse complement strand
TTAGACTTGGGCTTCAGGCCGAGAGTATGGCAAGTACCCCCTGCAGATCTGATCCAATATCTCATGCATCTTAAGTCACGGCGAGGATCAGAAGTTGGCTCGGGTAAGAGTTTCTGTGCATGACTGCCCCTTCATGAACGGAGCGGAATCTCACGGCCATGGAGGTTTTCCAACGTTGGGAGTGTGGGATCCCCCTTCAAGGATTCCTTCTGCGGGACAATTGAGACCTGTTGGTCAGCTCCAGGACATCCCATATGGAATGACTGCAGTGCACCGTTCAAGGATGGATGCCAGGGAAGCCAGCCTCGCATTCCAATTGTCTCCTAGCAACAAGACAGTTGAGTTCTATGGCTCTGCGTTAGCAATCAGGGCGGCTGTGTTGAAATGGACCTTCCCGAGTTTGGGGCCTAATGTGTGATTTTGTCCATGAAGGCCTTGGAATGGAGCGGTGGCACTGGGACCCTGAAGTATTCTCCAAGCTTTTGACATACGTCCCATGCACAAGTTTTCTTGTGGAGACGAGATTTGTTCTGATGGGTGCCTCAGGAAACCCCCTATGCTGGTCTTGGAATCCAGGCTTTTGAGGAGACATGCCTGTAAACAAGCAATGGATCCGATTATGGCCTAGGGTCATGTCTGGTTCCATCGTCTTCTCTGGGGACATCCATTTATGGTATGAGTGGATGTAGATGCTCAGCTGTTGTCAGACCGCCCTTGTTTGTTCTGGGAGACCTACACTATTGGTATGGCCTCAGGGACTTTGGAGGGTACTTCTAATTTGTACGATTTTGGACAATGGAATGGGCAGAATTCCCATGGATTGGGTGGCACAGTCCTAATGTCTGGCTCCAGGGGCCCCAGCCTGGAGGGTGTGTGGCCCAGGAATTTGAGGACAGAAGTCTGAAAACACAAACTCAGCTTAGGTTTGCGGACGTAGGTATGGCAGGTCCAATCTACAAACCATGAGAAGAACTCTTCAGGATATGAAGAAAGAGCGAGAATGAGGCACTTGCTCAGGCTTTTGTCTCTGGATTTTGTATCAAGGATGGGCGTTGAATGTGGGGAGGCCTCATGGGCCATGGACGAATCTTCCTCTTTGTGGATTTGGCCCAGTCCCAATTTCTGTCCGTCAATCTGTGGGATGGGAGGTCTCCTCTCAGGTTTTTTACCTCAGGTGTCCCAACCAAAGAGGAATTTCAAAGCAGAGACCTGGGGAAGAGTGAAGGGACAACCCAAACTATGGTTAAAAATTGGCGCCTAGCGGAATGGCAGGCCCAATATGCTGTCTCTTCATCCAGGCACTGAGGGCCTTACTTGAGGACTGGGTACAGGCTGAGTGTCACAATGTGTGTTTGTGACCAATGTGGCCCGCGAGCATGGGCGGGGCCTCAGGGGCCACACTGGTTTCAACTACACTGAACTTCGGACAACATTCCAATCACAGGTCTTTTGCCATGGGGAAGGAGCTCTGATTTCTGCATCATTTTCAACCCTGGGCAGTGGTTGGTGTTAAGATCTACGTTCTGAAGCCTGAAAATCCCAGTTGGGAAGAGAAGACGACCTAAGGCCATGGCAGGTCTGATGTGCTCAAGGTGTGGTCAGCTGCCTAGGTGTTGGTCAGGAGGTTCGGGCTCAGGTTGTGTCAGACAGTGCATTAGTGCCCAGGTTAGATTATATAATTCAGGTACAGTCGAGAGCCGTGTAGGTTTATCCTCATTTGAGGTGCCTAGGCAACACATTAGGCAATATATTTTTTCTAGAGGTAGGCAGAGTGCTGCATTGTGGGTCCGGTATTGTCAAACATGAAAGATTCTGGAACAGGAGTGTGAAGACAAGTCTGAGAGCAGAAGCTAGACTTGGGCTTCAAGTCGAGGGTATGGCTGTTACCCCCTGCAGATCTGAACGAATATCTCATGCTTCTGAAGTCACGGCGAGGATCAGACTTTGGCTCAGGTTGGAGTTTCGGTGCATGACTGCCCCTTCATGAACGGAGCGGAATCTCATGGCCATGGAGGTTTTCCCACGTTGGGAGTTGTGGGACGAGCCCTTCAAGGATTCCTTCTGCGGGACAATTGAGACCTGTTGGGAAGCTCCAGGATATCCCATATAGAAGGACTCCAGAGCACCGTTCGGGGATGGATGCCAGGGAAGCGGGACTCACATTCCAATTGTCTCCTAGCAACAAGTCAGTTGAGATCTGATGGCTCTGCGGGAGCAAGCGGGGTGGCTGAGTTGAAATGGACTTTCCCAAGGATGGCGCCTAATATGTATTTGTGTCCATGAAGGCCATGGAATGGGGTGGTGGCACCGGTACCCTGAAGTATTCTCCTAAGCTTTTGACATAGGTCCCATGCACAAGTTTCCTTGTGGAGACGAGATTTGTTCTGATGGGTGCCTCAGGAAACCCCCTATGCTGGCCTTGGAATCCAGGCTTTTGAGGAGACATGCCTGTAAACCAAAGCAATGGATCCGATTATGGCCTAGGGTCCTGTCTGGTTCCATCTTCTTCTCTGGGGACATCCATGTTTTGTATGAGTGTAGGTAGATGGTCAGCTGGTGTCAGACCGCCCTTTTTTGTCCCGGGAGACCTACACTATTGGGATGGCCTCGGGAACTTTGGAGGGTTCTCCCATTTTGTACGATTTTGGACAATGGAATGGGCAGAATTCCCATCATTGGGTAGGCACAGTCCTAATGTGTGGCTCCAGGGGCCCCAGCCTGGAGGGTGTGTGGCCCAGAAATTTGAGGACAGAAGTCTGAAAACACAAACTCAGCTTACGTTGGGGACATAGGTATGGCAGGTCCAATCTACAAACCATGAGAAAAACTCTTCAGGATATGAAGAAAGAGCGAGTCTGAGGCGCTTGCTCAGCCTTTTGTCTGGATTTTGTATCAAAGATGGGCGTGGAATGTGGGGAGTCCTCATGGGCCATGGACGAATCTTCCTCTCTGTGGATTTGGCCCGGTCCCAATTTCTTTTCATCAATCTATGGAATGGGCGGTCTCCTCTCAGGTTTGTTAATTCAGGTGTCCCAACCAAAGAGGAATTCCAAAGCAGAGCCCTGGGGAAGAGTGAAGGGACAACCCAAACTATGGTTAAAAATTGGGGCCTAGGGGCATGGCAGGCCCAATATGCTTTCTCTTCATCCAGCCACTGAGTGGCCTTACTTAAGGACTGAGCACAGCCTGAGCGTCACAATGTGTGTTTGTGACCAATGTGGCCCGCGAGCAGGGGCTGGGACTCATGGGCCATACTGGTTTCAACTACACTGAACTTAGGACAATATGCCAATCACAAGGTCTCTTGCCATGGGGAAGGAGCTCTGATTTCTGCATCATTTTCAACCCTAGGTAGTGGTTGGATATAAGGTCTAGGATGTGAAGTCTGAAAACCGCAGTTGGGAAGAGATGACGACCTAAGGCCATGGCAGGTCTGATGTGCTCAGTGTGCGGTCAGCTGCCTGGGTGTTGGTCCGGAGTTTCGGGTTCAGGTTGTGCCAGACAGTGCATTAGAGCTCAGGTTAGACTATATAATTTAGGTACAGTCGAGTGCCGTGTAAGTTTATCCTCATTTGAGGTGCCTGGGAAACTCATTAGGCAATATATTTTTTCTAGAGGGGAAGCAGGGTGCTGCATTGTGGGTCCGGAATTGCCAAACTTGAGGGCTTCTGGATTAGGAGTGTGAGGACAGAAGTCTGAGAACACAAGCTAGACTAGGGCTTCAGGCCGAGGGCACGGCAGGTACCCCCTGCAGATCTGAACCAATATCTCATGCATCTGAAGTCACGGCGAGGATCAGACGTTGGCTCGGTTTGGAGTTTCTGTGCATGACTGCCCCTTCATGAATGAAGCGGAATCTCAAGGCCATGGATGTTTTCCCACGTTGGAAATTGTGGGATGCCCCCTTCAAGGATTCCTTCTGCGGGACAATGGAGACCTGTTGGTCAGCTCCAGGACATCTGATATGGAATGACTCCAGAGCACCTTTCGAGGATGGATGCCAGGGAATCCCGTCTCGCATTCAAATTGTCTCCTAGCAACAAAACAGTTGAGTTCTGATGGCTCTGCGGGAGCAATCGGGGGGCTGTGTTGAAATGGACTTTTCCGAGTTTGGGGCCTAATGTGTGTTTGTGTCCATGAGGGCCTTGGAATGGGGCGGTGGCACCGGGACCCTGAAGTATTCTCCTAAGCTTTTGACATAGGTCCCATGCACAAGTTTCCTTGAGGAGACGAGATTTGTTCTGATGGGTGCCTCAGGAAACCCCCCAAGCTGGCCTTGGAATCCAGGCTTTTGAGGAGACATGCCTGTAAACCAAAGCAATGGATCCGATTATGGCCTAGGGTCCTGTCTGGTTCCATCTTCTTCTCTGGGGACATCCATTTATGGTATGAGTGGAGGTAGATGCTCAGCTGGTGTCAGACCGCCCTTGTTTGTCCCGGGAGACCTACACTATTGGATTGCCTCAGGGCCTATGGAGGGTTCTTCTAATTTGTACGATTTTGGACAATGGAATGGGAAGAATTCCCTGGATTTGGTAGGAACAGTCTAATGTGTGGCTCCAGAGGCCCCAGCCTGGAGAGTGTGTGGCCCAGGAATTTGAGGACAGAAGTCTGAAAACACAAACTCAGCTTAGGTTTGAGACGTAGGTATGGCAGGTCAAATCTACAAACCATGAGAAGAACTCTTCAGGATATGAAAAAAGATCGAGTCTGAGGCACTTGCTCAGGCTTTTGTCTCTGGATTTTGTATCAAAGATGGGCGTGGAATGTGGGGAGGCCTCATGGGCCATTGACGAATCTTCCTCTCTGTGGATTTGGCCCGGTCCCAATTTCTTTCTGTCAATATGTGGAATGGGAGGTCTCTCAGGTTTGTTACCTCAGGGGTCCCAATCAAAGAGGAATTCAAAAGCAGAGCCCTGGGGAAGAGTGAAGTGACCACCCAAACTATGGTTAAATATTGGGGCCTAGGGGCATGGCAGGCCCAATATGCTGTCTCTTCATCCAGCCACTGTGTGGCCTTACTTGAGGACTGGACTCAGGCTGAGGGTCACAATGTGTGTTTGTGACCAATGTGGCTCGCGAGCATGGGCGGGGCCTCATGGGCCACACTGGTTTCAACTACACTGAACTTTGGACAACATGCCAATCACAAGGTCTCTTGCCATGGAGAAGGAGCTCTGATTTCTTCATCATTTTCAACCCTGGGCAGTGGTTGGAGTTAAGGCCTAGGTTCTGAAGCCTGAAAACGGCTGTTGGGAAGAGATGAAGACCTAAGCCCATGGCAGGTCTGATGTGCTCAGTGTGAGGTCAGCTGCCTGGGTGTTGGTCCAGAGGTTCGGGTTCAGGTTGTGTCAGACAGTGAATTAGTGCCCAGTTAGACTATAATTCAGGTACAGCCGAGAGCCGTGTAGGTTTATCCTCATTTGAGGTGCCTGGGCAACACAATATGCAATATATTTTTTCTAGAGGCAGGCAGAGTGCTGCATTGTGGGTCCGGTATTGCCAAACATGAGGTATTCTGGACCAGGAGTGTGAGGACAAGTCTGAGAACACAAGCTAGGCTTGGGCTTCAGGCCGAGGGCAAAGCTGGTACCCCCTGCAGATCTGAAAGAATATCTCATGTTTCTGAAGTCACGGCGAGGATCAGACTTTGGCTCAGTTTTGATTTTCTGTGCATGACTGCCCCTTCATGAACGGAGCGGTAATTCAAGGCCATGGAGGTTTTCCCACGTTGGGAGTTGTGGGATGCGCACTTCAAGGATTCCTTCTGCGGGACAATTGAGACCTGTTGGGCAGCTCAAGGATATCCCATATGGAAGGACTCCAGAGCACCGTTCGGGGATGGATGCCAGGGAAGCGGGCCTCGCATTCCAATTGTCTCCTAGCAACAAGACAGTTGAGATCTGAAGGCTCTGCAGGAGCAACCGGGGTGGCTGAGTTGAAATGGACTTTCCCGAGGATGGGGCCTGATATGTGTTTGTTTCCATGAGGGCATTGGAATGGGGCGGTGGCACCGGGACCCTGAAGTATTCTCCTAAGCTTTTGACATAGGTCCCATGCACAAGTTTCCTTGTGGAGACGAGATTTGTTCTGATGGGTGCCTCAGGAAACCCCCTATGCTGGTCTTGGAATCCAGGCTTTTGAGGAAACATGCCTGTAAACCAAAGCAATGGATCCGATTATGGCCTAGGGTCCTGTCTGGTTCCATCTTCTTCTCTGGGGACATCCATCTATGGTATGAGTGGAGGGTGATGCTCAGCTGGTGTCAGACCGCCCTTGTTTGTACCGGGAGACCTACAATATTGTGATGGCCTCGGGAAATTTGGAGGGTTCTCCTAATTTGTACAATTTTGGACAATGGAATGGGCAATGTTCCCATGGATTGGGTAGGCACAGTCCTAAAGTGGCTCCAGGGGCCCCATCCTGGAGGGAGTGTGGCCCAGGAATTTGAGGACAGAAGTCTGAAAACACAAACTCAGCTTAGGTTTGGGGAAGTACGTATTGCAGGTCCAATCTACAAACCATGAGAAGAACTCTTCAGGATATGAAATAAGAGCGAGTCTGAGGCACTTTCTCAGGCTTTTGTCTCTGGATTTTGTATCAAAGATGGGCGTGGAACATGGGGAGGCCTCATGGGCCATGGACGAATCTTCCTCTCTGTGGATTTGGCCCGGTCCCAATTTCTTTCCGTCAATCTGTGGGATGGGAGGTCTCCTCTCAGGTTTGTTACCTCAGGTGTCCCAACCAAAGAGGAATTCCAAAGCAGAGCCCTGGGGAAGAGTGAAGGGACAACCCAAATGATGGTTAAAAATTGGGACCTAGGGGCATGGCAGGCCCAATATGCTGTCTCTTCATCCAACCACTGAGAGGCCTTACTTGAGGACTGGGCTCAGGCTGAGGGTCACAATGTGTGTTTGTGACCGATGTGGCCCACGTCCATGGGCGGGGCCTCATGGGCCACACTGGTTTCAACTACACTGAAATTTGGACAACATGCCAATCACAAGGGATCTTGCCATGGGGAAGGTGTTCTGATGTCTGCATCATTTTCACCCCTGGGTAGTGGTTGGAGATAAGGTCTAGGGTCTGAAGCCTGAAAAACCGAGGCTGGGAAGAGATGACGACATAAGGCCATGGCGGGTCTGATATGCTCAGGGGGCGGTCAGCTGTCTGTGTGTTGGTCAGGAGGTTCTGGCTCAGTTTGTGTCAGACAGTGCATTAGTGCCCAGTTTTGACTATATAATTTAGGTACAGTCGAGTGCCGTGTAAGTTTATCCTCATTTGAGGTGCCTGGGAAAATCATTAGGCAATATATTTTTCCTAGAGGGCAGGCAGATTGCTGCATTGTGGGTCCGGAATTGCCAAACTTGAGGGCTTCTGGGCCAGGAGTGGGTGGCGGAGTTGAAATGGACTTTCCTGAGGATGGGGCCTAATGTGTGTTTGTGTCCATGAGGGCCTTGGAATGGGGCGGTGGCACCGGGACCCTGAAGTTTCTCCTAAGCTTTTGACATAGCTCCCATGCACAAGTTTCCCTGTGGAGACGAGATTTTTCTGATGGGTGCCTCAGGAAATCACTTATGCTGTTATTGGAATCCAGGCTTTTGAGGAGACACGCCTGTACCAAAGCAATGGATCCAATTATGGCCTAGGGTCCTGTCTGGTTCCATCTTCTTCTCTGGAGATATCCATCTATGGAATGAGTGGGGGTAGATGCACACCTGGTGTTAGACCGCGCCTGTTTGTCCCTGGAGACATACACTATTGGGATGGCCTCGGGGAATTTGGAGGGTTCTCCTAATTTGTACGACTTTGGACAATGGAATGGGCAGAATTCCCATGGATTGGGTAGGCACAGTCCTAATGTGTGGCTCCAGGGGCCCCAGCTTGGAGGGTGTGTTGCCCAGGTTTTTGAGGACAGAAGTCTGAAAACACAAACTCAGCTCAGGTTTTGGGACATAGGTATGGCAGGCCCAATCTAAAGACCATGAGAAGAACTCTTTAGGATATGAAGAAAGAGCGAGGCTGAGGCACTTGCTCAGGTTTTTGTCTCTATATTTTGAATCAACGATGGCCGTGGATGTGGGGAGGCCTCATGGGCCATGGACGAATCTTCCTCTCTGTGAATTTGTCCCTGTCCCAATTCTTTTTCGATAATCTGTGGAATGGGAGGTCCCCTTTCACGTTTGTTACCTCAAGTGACCCAACCAAAGAGAAATTACAAAGCACAGCCCTGGGGAAGAGTGAAGAGACAACCCAAACTATCGTTAAAAATTGGGGCCTAGGGGCATGGCAGGCCCAATATGCTGTCTCTTCATCCAGCCACTGAGAGGCCTTACTTGAGGGCTGGGCTCAGGTTGAGGGTCACAATGTGTGTTTGTGACCAATATGGCTCGCGAGCATGGGCGGGGCCACATGGGCCACACTGGTTTCAACTACACTGGACTTTGGACAACATGCCAATCACATGGTCTCTTGCCATGGGGAAGGTGTTCTTATTTCTGCATCATTTTCAACCCTGGGCAGTAGTTGGAGCTAAGGTCTAGGTTCTGAAGCCTGAAAAACCGTAGTTGGGAAGAGATGACGACCTAAGGCCATTGCTGGTCTGATAGGCTCATTTTGCGGTCAGCTGCCTGGGTGTTGGTAGGAGGTTCTGGCTCGGGTTGTGTCAGACAGTGCACTGGTGCCCAGGTTAGACTATATAATTTGGGTGGCCTCAGGGGCCTTGGAGCTTTTCCCTAACCTGTAGGTTTGTGGTCAATGGATTGGGCACAATTTCCTAGGAGAGGGCAGGCACAATTTTCGCTGTGACACCAGAGGCCCTAGCCTGGAGTATGTGTGGGTCCAGGCTGTGGGCACAGAAGTCTGAAAAAACAGACTCAGCTTATGAGTGGCACCTAGGGTATGGCAGGCCGGATGTACAGCTCCTGGGCCTCTGAAACAAGGGAGAGTTGGAGGCGTTCCTTCAGTCTTTTGTCTCTGGATTTTGGGTCCGGGATAGCCGTGGATTGGAGGGGTGGACTCAGGGACTATGGACGAGTATCCCTCTTTGGGTATTTGTCCCAAATACCGAGAGTTTGGGGTCATTTTTTTGGAAGGGTGGAGTCGTGTTGTCTGGCTCATGTGTCTCGCCAAGAAAGGGATTCCAGAGCAGAGCCCCAGGTACGGGCAGGGCCACTGGTAAACTCAAACACTGGTGAGGATTGGGTGCATAGGGGCTTGGCAAGCCCCATATGCGGGCTCTTGGTCCAGGCCCTGACAGGCCTTTCTTTGACATGGGGCTCATGCTGAGGGTCACAGTGTGAATTTGTGCCCAAGCAGCACTCAAGTTCGGCTGTGGCATCAGGGGCCTTGAAGGTTTCTCCCACCCTGAAGGTGTGACTCCATGCCAAGAGCAAGCTTTACAGCCACGGGGAAGGAGGAGTTCTGTTATTTGTTTGCGATACCCAGCTGTGTGGGAATTGATATAATGTCTAGGTTCAGATATCTGAAAACCAAGGTTAGGAAGAGGTGACGGCATAAGACCATGGCGTGTCCGAAGTGCTGGGTGTGCGGCCAGCTGTCTCCTTGTCTGTCTGGACATCTGGCATCAGGCTGTGTCAGACAGAGCATGAGTGCCCAGAGCAGCCTATCCAGTTCGGGTACCGTCGAGGCCCGAGCAGGTTGATCCTCATCTGGGTTTTCTGGAGAGAGCCCCACAGGGAAACATTTTTATTCCATTGGGCAGACCCTGGGCTGGGTTGTGGTTCTGGAGTTCCTAGTTCGGAGGGCATTTTTCCAGGAGTATGAGGAAGGAAGTCTGAAAACACAAGCTAGCGTGAGGTTTGGGACCGTGGGCACGGCAGGCCCACTCTGCAGAGGCTGAATCGAGATCTCCTGCACTGAGGTCATGTCAACTATGAGAGGTGTTTCAGGCTAGAGTTTTTGTCCAGCATGGCCTCTTCCTGAAGGGTGTGGGGGCTTCATGAGGCCAGGGAGTTTTGCCTACGATGGGATTTGTGAACTACTCCAAACCTCAAGGTTTCCTTCTGCACGACAGTCGAGTGCTATTGGATGGTTCCAGGAGGCCCCATACGGAAAGACTAGAGTACATGTGTCTAAGCATGGATGCCTGGGAACGCCAACTCATATTCCCACTCTTTAGTCAGGACAAGGCAGGCTCAATCTGCGGGCTCCTTGGTGAGCTACCCAGGGGGGAGAGCTGAAATGGACTCTCCTGAAGATGAGTCCTACTGTGGTTTGGTGGACTGGGAGACCTTGGAATGTGGAGGTTTCTCAGGGACTCTGCACGATTCTCCAACGTGAGGTGTTTGACACGGCTCCAACAAGGAAGCTTCCCATGTGGAGACGAGAGGAGTTCTGTACAGTGCCTCAGGAAAGCCCCATATCCTGTTCTTCGAACCAAAGCCTCTGAGGAGTGACACCTGGAAACCAAAGCAAGAGTTGAGATTAGGGCCTAAGGGCCTGTCTGGCTCAACCTTCTATCTCTGTTGACATCTGTGTGCATGCCTTCATGGAGGTAGCAGCTCAGCTTGTGTCCGAAGGCCCTTGTGTGTACAGGGAGGCTCCCGGTAGTGGGATGTCCTCGGGGGCCTTGAGGTTTCTCATATTCTGGAGGTGTGTAGCCAAAGGAATGGACAGAGTTTCCCAGGAGAGTGCAGGCACGGTCCTGTGGTATGGCTCCAGAGGACTCAGCCAGATGCTATGTTTGCCAGGGCTGTTCGGACAGATGTCGGAAAAAGCAAACTTGGCTCAGGTAGTGGCCAAGGTAATGGCATGCCTGATATCCAGTCTGTGAGGGGAGATCCTCTGGATATCAAAGGCGGGCAAGTGGGAGGCAGTCGCTCAGGCTTTTGTCTCTGGGTTTTGCGTTCACAGTGGCCGTTCAGGTTAGGGGTTGCTTCAGGGGCCGAGGAAGAGCCTTCCTCTCGGGGGATTGTCCAAGCTCCAAGTGTTTGGGTTCATTCTGTGGGAAGGGAAGAGTATTGTTTTCTGCCACAGAAGACCCCCCAAAAGAGGGCCTCTAGAGCACAGCAGTGGGTTCCCTCAACTGGAATATGAACCATCTAGTTAGTCCTGGGTTCCTATGGGCATGGCAAGCTACATATGCGGGCACTTGGTCCAGTCACTGAGAGGCGTTACTTGAATAAGGTACTCACGCTGAGGGTCACCATGTGTGTTTGTGCCCAAGGCGGCCCTCACGCATGGGCGTGGCCTCATGGGCCATGCCGTTTTCTCCTACACTGAAGGTTTGACTCACTGCCAGCAGCAAGGTTTCTTGCCATGGGGAAGGAGGGGTTCTGACTTGTGTATCATGTTTCCCCCTGTGCAGGGATTGGAGATAAGGTCTAGGTTCCGATGACTGAAAACCCAGGTTGGGAATGGATGGTGGCCTAAGGCAGTGGCGGGTCCAATGTGCTGGGTGTGCAGCCAGCTGTGTCAGTGACTGTTGGAAGGTCTGGGCTCAGGCTATTTGCGACAGAGCATCACTGTTTAAGGTAGCCTATGCAATTGGGGTGTTGCCGAGGGCCAAGCAGTTTGATCCTCATTTGGGGTTTCTGGGCAGCACCATAGACAATGTTTTTCGCCTGGGAGGCAGGCAGAGTGCTTCATTGTGTCCCCAGAATTCCCAGTAGGGAGGGTTTGTGGGCCAGGAGTGTGAGGACAGAAGTCTGAGAACACAAGCTAAAGTGAGGATTGGAGCGAAGGGCAGAGCAGGCCGACTCTGCAGAGTCTGAATCAAAATCTCCTGCATCTGAAGTCAGGCTGAGTATCAGACGTTGGCTGAGGCTGGAGTATGTGTCCATGATGGCACCTTCATGATTCGGGGGCCTCATGAGGCCAAGGAAGTTTAACCACGCTGAGTTTGGAGGTTGCCCCAAACCACAAGGTTTCCTTCTGCGGGACATTCGAGTCCTGTTGCATGGCTCCAGGACATACCATACGGAAGGACTGGAGAGCAGGTTTCGAAGGATGGATCCCTGTCCAGCATACCTCGCATTCCCATTGGCCATTTGCCACAAGATATGTTTGATCTGCTGCCTCTGGGGCACGCTACCCAGGGGGCAGAGATGGAGTGGCCTCTCCTGAGGATGTGTCATAATGTGCGTTTGGGTCCATGGAGACTTTGGAATGTGCTGGATGTTCTGTGGCCCTGCGGAACTCTCCTACCTGAAGGGTTTGATACATCCCCAGTAAGCTCCCCATGTGAAGACGAGAGTGGTTTGGTTTGGTGCCTCAGAAAAGCCCCGTGTGCTGGTCTACGAAAACAGTCCTCTGAGGATGGACACATGGAAACCAAAGCTAAGGTTCAGATTAGGGCCTGGGGGCCTGTCCATTTCAACCTTCTGTCTCTGGGGACACTGTCTGAGATTCTAAGTGGAGATAGTTGCTCCGCTGCTGTCAGAGAGCCCCTCTTAGTCCAGGGTGGCCTACACTATTGATGGCCTCAGGGGCCTTGGAGATTTTCGCTAACCTGTAGGTGTGGTCAATGGATTGGGCATATTTTCTTTGGAGAGGGCAGGCACAATCTTTCGCTGTGGCTCCAGATGCCCTAGCCTTGAGGTTGTGTGGGTCCAGGCTGTGGGCACAGAATTCTGAAAACACAAACTCAGCTTATGAGTGGCGCCTATGGTATGGCAGACTGATGTACAGTCTCAGAGAAAGCTCCTGGGCCTCTGAAACAAGGGCGAGTGGGAGGCGTTCCTTCAGGCTTTTGTCTCTGGATGTTTTGTCCGGGATAGCCGTGGATTGGAGGGGTGGCCTCAGGACTGTGGACGAGTATCCCTCTCTGGTCATTTGTCCCAGCTTCCAAGAGTTTGGGGTCTTTTGGTGGGAAGGGTGGAGTCGTGTTGTCTGGCTCATGTGTCTCTCCAAGAAAGGTATTCCAGATCAGAACCCCAGGTACGGGCGAGGTGACTGGAAAACACAAACACTGGTGAGGATTGGGTGCATAGGGTCTTGGCAAGCCCAATATGCGGGCTCTTGGTCCAGGCCCTGACAGGCCTTTCTTTGACATGGGGCTCATGCTGAGGGTCACTGTGTGAATTTGGTCCAAGGCAGCACTCAAGTTTGGTCGTGGCATCAGGGGCCATGAATGTTTCTCCCACCCTGAAGGTGTGACTCCATGCCAAGAGCAAGCTTTACAGCCATGGGGAAGGAGGAGTTCTGTGTTGTGCTTGCGATACCCAGCTGTGTGGAGAATTGATATAATGTCTAGGTTCAGATATCTGAAAACCAAGGTTAGGAAGTGGTGATGGCATAAGACCATGGCGTTTCTGAAGTGCTGGGTGTGTGGCCAGCTTTCTCCTTGTCTGTCTGGACGTCTGGCTTCAGGCTGTGTCAGACAGAGCATGAGTGCCCAGAGAAGCCTATCCAGTTCGTGTACCACAGAGGCCCGAGCAAGTTGATCCTCATCTGGGTTTTCTGGAGAGAGCCCACAGGGAAACGTTTTTCTTCCGTTGGGCAGACCCTGGGCTGGGTTGTGGTTCTGGAGTTCCTAGTCCGGAGGGCTTGTTTGCCAGGAGTGTGAGGAAGGAAGTCTGAAAACACAAGCTAGCATGAGGTTTGGGACCGAGGGCACGGCAGGCCCCTCTGCAGAGGCTGAATCGAGATCTCCTGCACTTAGGTCATGTCAACTATGAGACGTGCCTCAGGCTAGAGTTTTTGTCCAGCATGAATTCTTCCTGAATGGTGTGGGGGTTTCATGAGGCCAGGGAGGTTTGCATACTATGGGATTTGTGAACTACTCCAAACCTCAAGGTTTCCTTCTGCACGACAGTCGAGTGCTATTGGATGGTTCCAGGAGGCCCAATACGGAAAGACTCGAGGGCATGTGTCTAAGCATGGATGACTGGGAACTCAACCTCATATTCCCACTCTTTAGTCAGGACAAAGCAGGCTCAATCTGCGGGCGCCTTGGTGAGCTACCCAGAGGGGAGAGTTGAAATGGACTCTCCTGAAGATGAGTCCTACTGTGGCTTGGTGGCCTGGGAGACCTTGGCATGTGGAGGTGGCTCAGGGACTCTGCAGGATTCTCCACCCTGAGGTGTTTGACACGGCTCCAACAAGGAAGCTTCCCATGTGGAGTCGAGAGGAGTTCTGTTCAGTGCCTCAGGATAGCCGTATATCCTGTTCTTCGAACCAAAGCCTCTGAGGAGTGACACCTGGAATCCAAAGCAAGAGTTGAGATTAGGGCCTAAGGGCCTTTCCGGCTCAACCTTCTATCTCTGTTGGCATCTGTGTGCATGCCTTCGTGAAGGTAGCTGCTCAGCTGTGTCCGAAGGCCCCTGTGTGTACAGGGAGGCTCCCGGTAGTGGGATGTCCTCGGGGGCCTGGAGGTTTCTCATATTCTGGAGGTGTGTGGCCAAAGCAATGGACACAGTTTCCCAGGAGAGAGCAGGCACGGTCCTGTGGTATGGCTCCAGAGGACTCAGCCTAGAGGCTGTGTTTGCCAGGGCTGTGGGGACAGATGTCTGAAAAAGCAAACTTGGCTCAGGTAGGGGCCAAGGTAATGGCAGGCCTGATCTCCAGTCCGAGAGGGGAGATCCTCTGGATATCAAAGGAGGGCAGGTGGGAGGCAGTCGCTCAGGCTTTTGTCTCTGGGTGTTGCGTTCACAGTGGTTGTTCAGGGTAGGGGTTGCTTCAGGGGCCCAGGAAGAGCCTTCCTCTCAGGGTCTTTGTCCAAGCTCCCAAGTGTTTTGGTTCATTCTGTGGGAAGGGAGGAGTACTGTTTTCTGCCACAGGGGACCCTCTAGCAGAGGGAATCTAGAGCACAGCAGTGGGTTCCCTCAACTGGAATACACACCATCTAGTTAGTCCTGGGTGCCTATGGGCATGGTAAACCACATATGCGGGCTCTTGGTCCTGTCACTGAGAGGCGTTACTTGAATAAGGTACTCATGCTGAGGGTCACAATGTGTTTATGTGCCCAAAGCGGCCTTCTCACATGGGCTTGGCCTCATGGGCCATGCCGTTTTCTCCTACACTGAAGGTTTTACTCACTGCCAGCAGCTAGGTTTCTTGCATGGGGAAGGAGGTGTTCTGACTTGTGCATCATGTTTCCCCCTGTGCAGGGATTGGAGATAAGGTCTAGGTTCCGATGACTGAAAAAACAGGTTGGGAATGGATGGTGGCCTAAGGCAGTGGCCGGTCCAATGTGCTGGGTGTGCAGCCAGCTATGTCGGTGTCTGTCGGAAGGTCTGGGCTCAGGCTATTTGTGACAGAGCATCAGTGTTTAAGGTAGCCTATGCAATTGGGGTGTTGCCGAGGGCCAAGCAGTTTGATCCTAACTGGGGGTTTCTGGGCAGCACCATAGACAAAGTTTTTCTCCTGGGAGGCAGGCAGAGTGCTTTATTCTGGCCCCAGAATTCCCAGTAGGGAGGGTTTGTGGGCCAGGAGTGTGAGGACGGAAGACTGAAAACACAAGCTAGGGTGAGGATTGGAGCAAAGGGCAGAGCATGCCCACTCTGCAGAGGCTGAATCAAATTCTCCTGCATCTGAAGTCAGGCTGAGGATCAGACGTTGGCTGAGGCTGGAGTTTGTGTCCATGATGGCACCTTCATTAAGCGGGGGCCTCATGGGCCAAGGAAGTTTTCCCATGCTGCGTTTGCAGGTTGCCCCAAACCACAAGTTTTCCTTCTGCGGGACATTCGAGTCCTGTTGCATGGCTCCAGGACATACCATACGGAAGGACTGGAGAGCAGGGTTCGAAGGATGGATACCTGTCCAGCACGCCTCGCATTCCCATTGGCCATTTGTCACAAGATATGTTTGACTTGCTGCCTCTGGGGCACGCTACCCAGGGGGCTGAGTTGAAATGGCCTCTCCTGAGGATGCGACATAATGTGTGTTTGGGACCATGGAGACCTTGGTATGTGCTGGTTGTTCAGTGGCCCTGCGGAACTGTCCTACCTGAAGTGTTTGATACATCCCCAGTAAGAAAGCTCCCCATGTGGAGACGAGAGAGGTTTGGTTTGGTGCCTCAGAAAAGCCCCGTGTGCTGGTCTACGAAAACAGTCCTCTGAGGATGGACACATGGAAACCAAAGCTAAGGTTCAGATTAGGGACTGGGGGCCTGTCCATTTCAACCTTCTGTCTCTGGGGACACTGTCTGAGAGTCTAAGTGGAGATAGTTGCTCCGCTGGTGTCAGAGAGCCCCTCTTAGTCCAGGGTGGCCTACACTATTGATGGCTTCAGGGGCCTTGGAGCTTTTCCCTAACCTGTAGGGTTGTGGTCAATGGATTGGGCACATTTCCTTGGAGAGGGCAGGCACAGTCTTTCGCTTTGGCTCTAGAGGCCCTAGCCTGGAGGTTGTGTGGGTCTAGGCTGTGGGCACAGAAGTCTGAAAACACAAACTCAGCTTATGAGTGGCGCCTGGGGTATGGCAGGCCGGATGTACAGCCCGAGAGGGAGCTCCTGGGCTTCTGAAACAGGGCGAGTGGGAGGCGTTCCTTCAGGCTTTTGTCTCTGGATGTTGTGTCCGGGATAGCCGTGGATTGGAGGAGTGGCCTCAGGGACTGTGGACGAGTGTCCCTCTCTGGGGATTTGTCCCAGCTCCCAAGAGTTTGGGTTCTTTTTGTGGGAAGGGTGGAAAAGTGTTGTCTGGCTCATGTGTCTCTCCAAGAAATGTATTCCAGAACAGAGCCCCAGGTACGGGCGGGGCGACTGGAAAACTCAAACACTGGTGAGGATTGGGTGCATAGGGGCTTGGCAAGCCCCATATTTGGGCTCTTGGTCCAGGCCCTGACAGGCCTTTCTTTGACATGGGGCTCATGCTGAGGGTCACAGTGTGAATTTGTGCCCAAGCAGCACTCACGTTTGGGCGTGGCATCAGGGGCCATGAAGGTTTCTCCCACCCTGAAGGTGTGACTCCATGCCAAGAGCAAGCTTTACAGCCACGGGGAAGGAGGAGTTCTGTGTTGTGCTTGCGATACCCAGCTGTGTGTAGGATTGATATAATGTCTAGGTTCAGATATCTGAAAACCAAGGTTAGGAAGAGGTGACGGCATAAGACCATGGCGTGTCCGAAGTGCTGGGTGTGCGGCCAGCTGTCTCCTTTTCTGTTGGACGTCTGGTTTCAGGCTGTGTCAGAGGGAGCATGAGTGCCCAGAGCAGCCTATCCATTTCGGGTACCGTCGAGGCCCGAGCAGGTTGATCCTCATCTGGGTTTTCTGGAGAGCCCCACAGGGAAACGTTTTTCTTCCTTTGGGCAGACCCTAGGCTGGGTTGTGGTTCAGGAGTTCCTAGTCCGGAGGGCTTGTTTGCCAGGAGTGTGAGGAAGGAAGTCTGAAAAAAAAGCTAGCGTGATGTTTGGGACCGAGGGCACGGCAGGCCCACTCTGCAGAGGCTGAATCGAGATCTCCTGCACTGAGGTCATGTCAACTATGAGACGTGCCTCAGGCTACAGTTTTTGTCCAGCATGGCCTCTTCCTGAAGGGTGTGGGGGCTTCATGAGGCCAGGGAGGTTTGCCTACGATGGGATTTGTTAACTACTCCAAAACTCAAGGTTTCCTTCTGCATGACAGTCGAGTCCTATTGGATGGTTCCAGGAGGCCCCATACGGAAAGACTCGAGAGCAGGTGTCTAAGCATGGATGCCTGGGAACGCCACCTCATATTCCCACTCCTTAGTCAGGACAAGGCAGGCTCAATCTTCGGGCTCCTGGGTGAGCTACCCAGAGGGGAGAGTTTAAATGGACTCTCCTGAAGATGAGTCCTACTGCGGCTTGGTGGCCTGGGAGTCTTGTAATGTGGAGGTGGCTTAGGGTCTCTGCAGGATTCTCCAACCTGAGGTGTTTGACAAGGGTTTAACAAGGAAGCTTCCCATGTGGAGACGAGAGGAGTTCTGTTCAGTGTCTCAGGATAGCCGCATATCCTGTTCTTCGAACCAAAGCCTCTGAGGAGTGACACCTGGAAACCAAAGCAAGAGTTGAGATTAGGGCCAAAGGGCCTGTCCGGCTCAACCTTCTATCTCTGTTGACATCTGTGTGCATGCCTTCATGGAGGTAGCAGCTCAGCTTGTGTCCGAAGGCCCCTGTGTGTACAGGGAGGCTCCCGGTGGTGGGATGTCCTCGGGGGCCTTGAGGTTTCTCATATTCTGGAGGTATGTAGCCAAAGTAATGGACAGAGTTTCCCAGGAAAGAGCAGGCACGGTCCTGTGGTATGGCTCCAGAGGACTCAGCCAGATGCTGTGTTTGCCAGGGCTGTGGGGACAGATGTCTGAAAAAGCAAACATGGCTCAGGTAGGGGCCAAGGTAATGGCAGGCCTGAATTCCAGTCCGTGAGGGGAGATCCTCTGGATATCAAAGGAGGGCAAGTGGGAGGCAGTCGCTCAGGCTTTTGTCTCTGGGTTTTGCGTTCACAGTGGTTGTTCAGGGTAGGGGATGCTTCAGGGGCTGAGGAAGAGCCTTCCTCTCTGGGGATTGTCCAAGCTCCCAAGTGTTTGGGTTCATTCTGTGAGAAGGGAAGAGTACTGTTTTCTGCCACAGGGGACCCCCCAGGAGAGGGACTCAAGCACAGCAGTGGGTTCCCTCAACTGGAATAAGAACCATCTAGTTAGTCCTGGGTGCCTATGGGCATGGCAAGCCACATATGCGGGATATTGGTCCAGTCACTGAGAGGCGTTACTTGAATAAGGTACTCACACTGAGGGTCACCATGTGTGTTTGTGCCCAAGGCGGCCGGCACGCATGGGCGTGGCCTCATGGGCCATGCCATTTTCTCCTACACTGAAGGTTTGACTCACTGCCAGCCGCAAGGTTTCTTGCCATGCGGAAGGAGGGGTTCTGACTTGTGCATCAGGTTCCCCCCTATGCAGGGATTGGAGATAAGGTCTAGGTTCCGATGACTGAAAACCCAGGTTGGGAATGGATGGTGGCCTAAGGCAGTGGATGGTCCAATGTGCTGGGTGTGCATCCAGCTGTGTCAGTGACTGTTGGAAGGTCTGGGCTCAGGCTATTTGTGACAGAGCATCACTGTTTAAGGTAGCCTATGCAATTGGGGTGTTGCCGAGGGCCAAGCTGTTTGATCCTCATTTGGGGTTTCTGGGCAGCACCATAGACAATGTTTTTCTCCTGGGAGGCAGGCAGAGTGCTTCATTGTGTCCCCAGAATTCCCAGTAGGGAGGGTTTGTGGGCCAGGAGTGTGAGGACGGAAGTCTGAGAACACAAGCTAAAGTGAGGATTGGAGCCAAGGGCAGAGCAGGCCGACTCTGCAGAGTCTGAATCAAAATCTACTGCATCTGAAGTCAGGCTGAGTATCAGACGTTGGCTGAGGCTGGAGTATGTGTCCGTGATGGCACCTTCATGAAGCGGGGGCCTCATGAGGCCAAGGAAGTTTTCCCACGCTGAGTTTGGAGGTTGCCCCGAACCACAAGGTTTCCTTCTGCGGGACATTCGAGTCCTGTTGTATGGCTCAAGGACAAACCATACGGAAGGACTGGAGAGCACGGTTCGAAGGATGGATCCCTGTCCAGCATACCTCGCATTCCCATTGGCCATAAGCCACAAGGTATGTTTCATCTGCTGCCTCTGGGGCACGCTAACCAGGGGGCAGAGATGGAATGGCCTCTCCTGAGGATGTGTCATAATGTGCGTTTGGGTCCATGGAGACCTTGGAATATGCTGGTTGTTCAGTGGCCCTGGGGAACTCTCCTACCTGAAGGGTTTGATACATCCCCAGTAAGTAAGCTCCCCATGTGAAGACGAGAGAGGTTTGGTTTGGTGCCTCAGAAAAGCCCCGTGTGCTGGTCTAGGAAAACAGTCCTCTGAGGATGGACACATGGAAACCAAAGCTAAAGTTCAGATTAGGGCCTGGGGGCCTGTCCATTTCAACCTTCTGTCTCTGGGGACACTGTCTAGAGTCTAAGTGGAGATAGCTGCTCTCTGGTGTCAGAGAGCCCCTCTTAGTCCAGGGTGGCCTACACTATTGATGGCCTCAGGGGCCTTGGAGCTTTTCCCTAACCTGTAGGGTTGTGGTCAATGGATTGGGCACACTTTCCTTGGAGAGGGCAGGCACAATCTTTCGCTGTGGCTCTAGAGGCCCTAGCCTGGAGGTTGTGTGGGTCTAGGCTGTGGGCACAGAAGTCTGAAAACACAAACTCAGCTTATGAGTGGCGCCTGGGGTATGGCAGGCCGGATGTACAGCCCGAGAGGTTGCTCCGGGGCTTCTGAAACAGGGCGAGTGGGAGGCGTTCATTCAGGCTTTTGTCTCTGGATGTTGTGTCCGGGTTAGCCGTGGATTGGAGGAGTGGCCTCAGGGACTGTGGACGAGTGTCCCTCTCTGGGGATTTGTCCCAGCTCCCAAGAGTTTGCGGTCACTTTGTGGGAAGATTGGAGTCGTGTTGTCTGGCTCATGTGTCTCTCCAAGAAAGGTATTCCAGAACAGAGCCCCAGGTACGGGCGGGGCGACTGGAAAACTCAAACACTGGTGAGGATTGGGTGCATAGGGGCTTGGCAAGCCCCATATTTGGGCTCTTGGTCCAGGTCCTGACAGGCCTTTCTTTTATATGGGGCTCATGCTGAGGGTCACAGTGTGAATTTGTTCCCAAGCAGCACTCAAGTTTGGGCGTGGCATCAGGGGCCATGAAGGTTTCTCCCACCCTGAAGGTGTGACTCCATGCCAAGAGCAAGCTTTACAGCAACGGGGAAGGTGAAGTTCTGTGTTGTGCTTGCGATACCCAGCTGTGTGGGGAATTGATATAATGTCTAGGTTCAGATATCTGAATACCAAGGTTAGGAAGACGTGACGGCATAAGACCATGGCGTGTCCGAAGTGCTGGGTGTGCGGCCAGCTGTCTTCTTTTCTGTTGGACGTCTGGTTTCAGGCTGTGTCAGACAGAGCATGAGTGCCCAGAGCAGCCTATCCATTTCGGGTACCGTCGAGGGCCGAGCATGTTGATCCTTATCTGGGCTTTCTGGAGAACCCCACAGGGAAACGTTTTTTTTCCGTTGGGCAGACCCTGGGCTGGGTTGTGGTTCAGGAGTTCCTAGTCCGGAGGGCTTGTTTGGCAGGAGTGTGAGGAAGGAAGTCTGAAAAGAAAAGCTAGCGTGATGTTTGGGACCGAGGGCACGGCAGGCCTACTCTGCAGAGGCTGAATCGAGATCTCCTGCACTGAGGTCATGTCAACTATGAGACGTGCCTCAGGCTAGAGTTTTTGTCCAGCATGGCCTCTTCCTGAAGGGTGTGGGGGCTTCATGATGCCAGGGAGGTTTGCCTACGATGGGATTTGTGAACTACTCCAAAACTCAAGGTTTCCTTCTGCACGACAGTCGAGACCTATTGGATGATTCCAGAAGGCCCCATACGGAAAGACTCGAGAGCAGGTGTCTAAGCATGGATGCCTGGGAACGCCACCTCATATTCCCACTCTTTAGTCAGGACAAGGCAGGCTCAATCTTCAGCCTCCTCAGTGAGCTACCAAGAGGGGAGAGTTGAAATGGACTCTCCTGAAGATGAGTCCTACTGCGGCTTGGTGGCCTGGGAGTCTTGTAATGTGGAGGTGGCTTAGGGTCTCTGCAGGATTCTCCAACCTGAGGTGTTTGACACGGGTTTAACAAGGAAGCTTCCCATGTGGAGACGAGAGGAGTTCTGTTCAGTGCCTCAGGATAGCCGCATATCCTGTTCTTCGAACCAAAGCCTCTGAGGAGTGACACCTGGAAACCAAAGCAAGAGTTGAGATTAGGGCCAAAGGGCCTGTCCGGATCAACCTTCTATCTCTGTTGACATCTGTGTGCATGCCTTCGTGGAGGTAGCTGCTCAGCTTGTGTCCGAAGGCCCCTGTGTGTCCAGGGGGGCTCCCGGTAGTGGGTTGTCCTCGGGGTTCTTGAGGTTTCTCATATTCTGGAGGTGTGTGGCCAAAGCAATGGACACAGTTTCTCAGGAGAGAGCAGGCACGGTCCTGTGGTATGGCTCCAGAGGACTAAGCCTAGAAGCTGTGTATGCCAGGGCTGTGGGGACAGATGTCTGAAAAAGCAAATTGGCTCAGGTAGGGGCCAAGGTAATGGTAGGTCTGATCTCCAGTCCGTGAGGGGAGATCCTCTGGATATCAAAGGAGGGCAAGTGGGAGGCAGTCGCTCAGGCTTTTGTCTCTGGGTGTTGCATTCACAGAGGCCGTTCAGGGTAGGGGTTTCCTCAGGGGACGAGGAAGAGCCTTCCTCTCAGGGGGATGGTCCAAACTCCCAAGTGTTCGGGTTCATTCTGTGGGAAGGGGAGAGTACTGTTTTCTGCCACAAGGGACCCCCCAGTAGAGGGAATCTAGAGCACAGCAGTGGGTTCCCTCAACTGGAATACACACCATCTATTTAGTCCTGGGTGCCTATGGGCATGGCAAGCCACATATGCGGGCTCTTGGTCCTGTCACTGAGAGGCGTTACTTGAATAAGGTACTCACGCTGAGGGTCACCATGTGTGTTTGTGCCCAAGGCGGCCCTCACGCATGGGCGTGGCCTCATTGGGCCATGCCGTATTCTCCTACACTAAAGATTTGACTCACTGCCAGCAGCAAGGTTTCTTACCATGGGGAAGGAGGGGTTCTGACCTGTGCATCAGGTTCCCCCCTGTGCAGGGATTGGAGATAAGGTCTAGGTTCCGATGACTGAAAACCGAGGTTGGGAATGGATGGTGGCCTAAGGCAGTGGCGGGTCCAATGTGCTGGGTGTGCAGCCAGCTGTGTCGGTGTCTGTTAGAAGGTCTGGTCTCAGGATATTTGCGACAGAGCATCACTGTTTAAGGTAGCCTATGCAATTGGGGTGTTGCCGAGGGCCAAGCAGTTTGATCCTCATTTGGGGTTTCTGGGCAGCACCATAGACAAAGTTTTTCTCCTGGGAGGCAGGCAGAGTGCTTCATTGTGGCCCCAGAATTCCCAGTAGGGAGGGTTTGTGGGCCAGGAGTGTGAGGACGGAAGTCTAGGAACACAAGCTAAAGTGAGGATTGGAGCCAAGGGCAGAGCAGGCCCACTAGGCAGAGGCTGAATCAAAATCTCCTGCATCTGAAGTCAGGCTGAGGATCAGTCGTTGGCTGAGGCTGGAGTATGTGTCCGTGATGGAACCTTCATGAAGCGGGGGCCTCATGAGGCCAAGGAAGTTTTCCCACGCTGAGCTTGGAGGTAGCCCCGAATCACAAGGTTTCCTTCTGCGGGACATTCGAGTCCTGTTGCATGGCTCCAGGACATACCATACGGAAGGACTGGAGAGCACGGTTCGAAGGATGGATCCCTGTCCAGCATGCCTCCCATTCCCATTGGCCATTAGCCACAAGATATGTTTGATCTGCTGCCTCTGGGGCACGCTACCCAGGGGGCTGAGTGAAATGGCCTCTCCTGAGGATGCGTCATAATGTGCGTTTGGGTCCATGGAGACCTTGGAATGTGCTGGTTGTTCAGTGGCCCTGCGGAACTCTCCTACCTGAAGGGTTTGATACATCACCAGTAAGTAAGCTCCCCATGTGGAGACGAGAGAGGATTGGTTTGGTGCCTCAGAAAAGCCTCGTGTGCTGGTCTTCGAAAACATTCCTCCTAGGACGGACACATAGAAACCAAAGCTAAGGTCCAGATTAGAGCCTGGGGGCCTGTCCATTTCAACCTTCTGTCTCTGGGGACACTGTCTGAGAGTCTAAGTGGAGATAGTTGCTCCGCTGTTGTAAGAGAGCCCCTCTTAATCCAGGGTGGTTTACACTATTGATGGCCTCAGGGGCCTTGGAGCTTTTCCCTAACCTGTAGGGTTGTGGTCTATGGATTGGGCACACTTGCCTTGGAGAGGGCAGGCACAATCTTTCGCTGTGGCTCCAGAGGCCCTAGCCTGGAGGTTGTGTGGGTCAAGGCTGTGGGCACAGAAGTCTGAAAACACAAACTCAGCTTATGAGTGGCGCCTAGGGCATGGCAGGCCGGATGTACAGCCCGAGAGGGAGCTCCTGGGCCTCTGAAACAAGGGCGAGTGGGAGGCGTTCCTTCAGGCATTTGTCTCTGGATGTTGTGTCCGGGATAGCCGTGGATTGCAGGGGTGGCCTCAGGGACTGTGGACGAGTATCCCTCTCTGGGGATTTGTCCCAGCTCCCAAGAGTTTGGGGTCATTTTGTGGGATGGGTGGAGTCGTGTTGTCTGGCTCATGTGTCTCTCCAAGAAAAGTATTCCAGAGCAGAGCCCCAGGTACAGGCGGGGCGACTAGAAAACTGAAACACTGGTGAGGATTGGGTGCATAGGGGCTTGGCAAGCCCCATATGCGCCTCTTGGTCCAGGCCCTGACAGGCCTTACTTTGACATGGGGCTCATGCTGAGGTCACAGTGTGAATTTGTGCCCATCAGCACTCAAGTTTGGGCGTGGCATCAGGGACCATGAAGGTTTCTCCCACCCTGAAGGTGTGACTCCATGCCAAGAGCAAGCTTTACAGCCACGGGGAAGGAGGAGTTCTGTTTTGTGCTTCCGATACCCAGCTGTTGGAGAATTGATATAATGTCTAGGTTCAGATATCTGAAAACCAAGGTTAAAAAGAGGTGACGGCATAAGACCATGGCGTGTCCGAAGTGCTGGGTGTGCGGCCAGCTGTCTCCTTGTCTGTCTGGACGTCTGGCTTCAGGCTGTGTCAGACAGAGCATAAGTGCCCAGTGCAGCCTATCCAGTTCGGGTACCGTCGAGGCCCGAGCAGGTTGATCCTCATCTGGGTTTTCTGGAGAGAGCCCCACAGGGAAACGTTTTTCTTCCATTGGGCAGACCCTGGGCTGGGTTGTGGTTCTGGAGTTCCTAGTCCGGAGGGCTTGTTTGCCAGGATTGTGAGGAAGGAAGTCTGAAAACATAAGCTAGCGTGAGGTTTGGGACCGAGGGCACGGCAGGCCCACAAGCAGAGGCTGAATCGAGATCTCCTGCACTGAGGTCATGTCAACTATGAGAGGTGTTTCAGGCTAGAGTTTTTGTCCAGCATGGCCTCTTCCTGAAGGGTGTGGGGGCTTCAGGAGGCCAGGGAGGTTTGCCTATGATGGGATTTGTAAACTACTCCAAACCTCAAGGTTTCCTTCTGCACGACAGTCGAGTGCTATTGGATGGTTCCAGGAGGCCCAATACGGAAAGACTCGAGAGCATGTGTCTAAGCATGGATGCCTGGGAACGCCACCTCATTTTCCCACTCTTTAGTCAGGACAAGGCAGGCTCAATCTGCGGGCTCCTGGGTGAGCTACCCAGAGGGGAGAGTTGAAATGGACTCTCCTGAAGATGAGTCCTACTGTGGCTTGGTGGTCTGGGAGACCTAGGAATGTGGAGGTGGCTCAGGGACTCTGCAGGATTCTCCAACCTGAGGTGTTTGACACGGCTCCAATAAGGAAGCTTCCCATGTGGAGACGAGAGGAGTTCTTTTCAGTGCCTCAGGAAAGCCCCATATCCTGTTCTTCGAACCAAAGCCTCTGAGGAGTGACACCTGGACACCAAAGCAAGAGTTGAGATTAGGGCCTAAGGGCCTGTCCAGCTCAACCTTCTATCTCTGTTTACATCTGTGTGCATGCATTCATGGAGGTAGCAGCTCAGCTTGTGTCCGAAGGCCCCTGTGTGTACAGGGAGGCTCCCGGTAGTGGGATGTCCTCGGGGGCCTTGAGGTTTCTCATATTCTGGAGGTGTGTGGCCAAAGGAATGGACAGAGTATCCCAGGAGAGAGCAGGCACGGTCCTGTGGTATGGCTCCAGGAAACTCAGCCTAGAGGCTGTGTTTGCCAGGGCTGTGGGGACAGATGTCTGTAAAACCAAACTTGGCTCTGGTAGGGGCCAAGGTAATGGCAGGCCTGATCTCCAGTCCGTGAGGGGAGATCCTCTGGATATCAAAGGAGGGAAAGTGGGAGGCAGTCGCTCAGGCTTTTGTCTCTGGGTGTTGCTTTCACAGTGGCCGTTCAGTGTAGGGGTTGCTTCAGGGGCCGAGGAAGAGCCTTCCTCTCGGGGGATTGTCCAAGCTCCCAAGTGTTTGGGTTCATTCAGTGGGTAGGGAAGAGTACTGTTTTCTGCCACAGGGGACCTTCCAGGAGAGGGCCTCTAGAGCACATCAGTGGGTTCCCTCAACTGGAATACACACCATCTAGTTAGTTCTGCGTGCCTATGGTCATGGCAAGCCACATATGTGGGCTCTTGGTCCAGTCACTGAGAGGCGTTACTTGAATAAGGTACTCACGCTGAGGGTCACCAGGTGTGTTTGTGCCGAAGGCAGGCCTCACGCATGGGCGAGGCCTCATGGGCCATGCCATTTTCGCTACACTGAAGGTTTGACTCACTGCAAGCAGCAAGGTTTTGTGCCGTGGGGAAGGAGGGGTTCTGACTTGTGCATCAGGTTCCCCCCTGTGCAGGGATTGGAGATAAGGTCTAGGTTCCGATGACTGAAAACCGAGGTTGGGAATGGATGGTGGCCTAAGGCAGTGGCGGGTCCAATGTGCTGGGTGTGCAGCCAGCTGTGTCGGTTTCTGTTAGAAGGTCTGGTCTCAGGATATTTGCGACAGAGCATCACTGTTTAAGGTAGCCTATGCAATTGGGGTGTTGCCGAGGGCCAAGCAGTTTGATCCTCATTTGGGGTTTCTGGGCAGCACCATAGACAAAGTTTTTCTCCTGGGAGGCAGGCAGAGTACTTCATTGTGGCCCCAGATTTCCCAGTAGGGAGGGTTTGTGAGCCAGGAGTGTGAGGACGGAAGTCTAGGAACACAAGCTAAAGTGAGGATTGGAGCCAAGGGCAGAGTAGGCCCACTCTGCAGAGGCTGAATCAACATCTGCATCTGAAGTCAGGCTGAGGATTAGACGTTGGCTGAGGCTGGAGTATGTGTCCATGATGGCACCTTCATGAAGCGGGGGCCTCATGAGGCCAAGGAAGTTTACCCACGCTGAGATTGTAGGTTGCCCCAAACCACAAGGTTTCCTTCTGTGGGACATTCGATTCCTGTTGCATGTATGTCCAGGATATACCATACGGAAGGACTGGAGAGCAGGGTTCGAAGGATGGATCCCTGTCCAGCATGCCTCGCATTCCCATTGGCCATAAGCCACAAGATATGTTTGTTCTGCTTCCTCTGGGGCACGCTAACCAGGGGGCTGAGTTGAAATGGCCTCTCCTGAGGATGCGTCATAATGTGCGTTTGGGTCCATGGAGACTTTGGAATGTGCTGGTTGTTCAGTGGCCCTGCAGAACTCTCTTACCTGAAGGGTTTGATACATCCCCAGTAAGTAAGCTCCCCATGTGGAGACGAGAGAGGTTTGGTTTGGTGCCTCAGAAAAGCCCTGTGTGCTGGTCTACGAAAAGAGTCCTCTGAGGACGGACACATGGAAACCAAAGCTAAGGTTCAGATTAGGGCCTGGGGGCCTGTCCATTTCAACCTTCTGTCTCTGGGGACACTGTCTGAGAGTCTAAGTGGAGATAGTTGCTCCGCTGCTGTCAGAGAGCCCCTCTTAGTCCAGGGTGGCCTACACTATTGATGGCCTCAGGGGCCTTGGAGCTTTTCCCTAACCTGTAGGGTTGTGGTCAATGGATTGGGCACACTTTCCTTGGAGAGGGCAGGCACAATCTTTCACTGTGGCTCCAGAGGCCCTAGCCTGGAGGTTGTGTGGGTCAAGGCTGTGGGCACAGAAGTCTGCAAACACAAACTCAGCTTATGAGTGGCGCCTGGGGTATGGCAGGCCGGATGTACAGCCCGAGAGGGAGCTCCTGGGCCTCTGAAACAAGGGCGAGTGGGAGGCGTTCCTTCAGGCTTTTGTCTCTGGTTGCTGTGTCCGGGATAGCCATGGATTGGAGGGGTGGCCTCAGGGACAGTGGACGAGTATCCCTCTCTGGGGATTTGTCCCAGCTCCCAAGAGTTTGGGGTCATTTAGTGGGAAGGGTGGAGTCGTGTTGTCTGGCTCATGTGTCTCTCCAAGAAAGGGACTCCAGAGCCGAGCCCCAGGTACGGGCGGGGCGACTGCAAAACTCAAACACTGGTGAGGATTGGGTGCATAGGGGCTTGGCAAGCCCCATATTTGGGCTCTTGGTCCAGGCCCTGACAGGCCTTTCTTTGACATGGGGCTCATGCTGAGGGTCACAGTGTGAATTTGTGCCCAAGCAGCACTCACGTTTGGGCGTGGCATCAGGGGCCATGAAGGTTTCTCCCACCCTGAAGGTGTGACTCCATGCCAAGAGCAAGCTTTACAGCCACGGGAAAGGATGAGTTTTGTTTTGTGCTTGCGATACCCAGTTGTGTGGAGAATTGATATAATGTCTAGGTTCAGATATCTGAAAACCAAGGTTAAAAAAAGGTGACGGCATAAGACCATGGCGTGTCCGAAGTGCTGGGTGTGCGGCCAGCTGTCTCCTTGTCTGTCTGGACGTCTGGTTTCAGGCTGTGTCAGATAGAGCATGAGTGACCAGAGAAGCCTATCCAGTTCGGGTACCGTCAAGGCCCGAGCAGGTTGATCCTCATCTGGGTTTTCTGGAGAGAGCCCCACAGGGAAACGTTTTTCTTCCATTGGGCAGACCCTGGGATTGGTTGTGGTTCTGGAGTTCCTAGTCCGGAGGCTTTGTTTGCCAGGAGTGTGAGGAAGGAAGTCTGAAAACACAAGCTAGCATGAGGTTTGGGACCGAGGGCATGGCAGGCCCACTCTGCAGAGGCTGAATCGAGATCTCCTGCACTGAGGTCATGTCAACTATGAGACGTGCCTCAGGCTACAGTTTTTGTCCAGCATGGCCACTTCCTGAAGGGTGTGGGGGCTTCTTGAGGCCACTGAGGTTTGACTACGGTGGGATTTGAGAACTACTCCAAACCTTAAGGTTTCCTTCTGCACGACAATCGAGTACTATTGGATGGTTCCAGGAGGCCCCATACGGAAAGACTCGAGAGCAGTTGTCTAAGCATGGATGCCTGGGAACGCCACCTCATATTCCCACTCTTTAGTCCGGACAAGGCGGGCTCAATCTGCGGGCTCCTGGGTTAGCTACCCAGAGGGGAGAGTTGAAATGGACTCTCCTGAAGATGAGTCCTACTGTGGCTTGGTGGTCTGGGAGACCTTGGAATGTGGAGGTGGCTCAGGGACTCTGCAGGATTCTCCACCCTGAGGTGTTTGACACGGCTCCAACAAGGAAGCTTCCCATGTGGAGACCAGAGGAGTTCTATTCAGTGCCTCATGAAAGCCCCATATCCTGTTCTTCGAACCAAAGCCTCTGAGGAGTGACACCTGGAAACCAAAGCAAGAGTTGAGATTAGAGCTTAAGGGCCTGTCCGGCTCAAACTTCTATCTCTGTTGACATATTTGTGCATCCCTCGTGGAGGTAGCTGCTCAGCTTGTGTCTGAATGCCGCTGTGTGTCCATAGAGGATCCCGGTAGTGGGATATCCTCGGGGGCCTTGAGTTTTTTCATATTCTGGAGGTGTGTCGCCAAAGGAATGGTCACAGTTTCCCAGGAGAGAGCAGGCACGGTCCTGTGTTATGGCTCCAGAGGACCCAGCCTAGAGGCTGTGTTTTCCAGGGCTGTGGGACAGATTTCTGAAAAAGCAAACTTGGCTCTGGTAGGGGCCAAGGTAATGGCAGGCCTGATCTCCAGTCCGTGAGGGGACATCCTCTGGATATCAATGGAGGGAAATTGGGAGGCAGTCGCTCAGGCTTTTGTCTCTGGGTGGTGCATTCACAGAGGCTGTTCAGGGTAGTGGTTGCCTCAGGGGACGAGGAAGAGCCTTCCTCTCGGGGTATTGTCCAAGCTCCCAAGTGTTTGTGTTCATTCTGTGGGAAGGGAAGAGTACTGTTTTCTGCCAAAGGGGACCCCACAGGATTGGGACTCTAGAGCACAGCAGTGGGTTCTCTCAACTGGAATACACACCATCTAGTTAGTCCTGGGGGCCTATGGGCATGGCAAGCACTATATGCAGGCTCTTGGTCCAGACCGTGACAGACCTTTTTTTGACATCGGCTCATGCTGATGGTCACACTGTGAATTTGTGCCCAAGCAGCACTCAAGTTTTGGCGTGGCATCTGTGGCCATGAAGGGTTCTCCCACGTGAAGGTGTGACTCCATGCGAAGAACAAGCATTACAGCCATGTTGAAGGCAGAGTTGTGATTTGTGATTCCGATACACAAACTCAGCTTTGGTTGGGGACGTCGGTATTGCAGGCCCAATCTACAAACCATGAGAAGAACTCATGAGGATTTGAATATAGAGCAGGTCTGAGGCTCTTGCTCAGGCATTTGTCTCTGGATGTTGTTCAGCGATGGCCGTGGAATGTCGGGAATGCCTCATGGGCCATGGAGGAATCTTCCTCTCTGAGGATATGGCCCGATTTCCAATTGTTTTTCGTCAGTCTGTGGGATGGGAGGACTCCTTTCATGTTTGTTACCTCAGGTATCCCACCAAAGAGGAATTCCAAAGCAAAGCCGTGGGGAAGACTGAAGGGACAACCCGAATTATGGTTAAAAATTTGGGCTAAGGGGCATGGCAAGCCCAATATGCTATCTCTTTATCCAGCCACTGAGAGGCCTTACTTGAGGACTGGGCTCAGGCTTAGGTTCACAATGTGTGTTTGTGACCAATGTGGCACGCGAGCATGGGTGGGGCCTCATGGGCCACACTGGTATCAACTACACTGAATGTTGGACAACATGCCAACCACAAGGTTTCTTGCCATGGGGAAGGAGTTCTGATTTCCTCATCATGTTCAACCCTGAGCAGTGATTGTAGATAAAGTCTAGTTTCTGAAGCCTGAAAACCGAGGTTGGGAAGAAAAAATGACCTTAGGCCATGGTGGAACGAATGCTCAGTGTGCGGCCAGCTGCCTGCATGGGGCCAGGAGGTCCAGGCTCAGGATGTGTCAGAAAGGACATTAGTGCCCTGCTCAGCTTAAGTATTTGGGGTACAGCAAAGGTCGGTGAGGTTGATCCTCATTTGGGGTTACTGGGTAGCAATGTTTTTCTTCTGGAGGGCAGGCAGAGTGCTGCATTGTAGTTCTGGATTGCCAAACTGGAGGGCTTGTGGGCCAGTAGTCTGAGGACAGAAGTCAGGGAACACAAGCTAGGCTTAGGTTTCTGGGTGAGGCCATGGCAGGCACAATCTACAGACCTGAATCGAGATCTCGTGCATCTGAAGTCAGGGCGAGGATCAGACGATCGCTCAGGTTGGAGTTTCTGAACCTGATGGCCCCTTCATGAAGGGGGGGGCATCACGATGCCATGGGGGTTTTCCCACGATGGGAGTTTGAGAAGCACCAAAGTGCAGAGTGTTCTGCAGGGCAATTGAGACCTGTTGTTTGCTGCAGGCCAATGATTCTGAGCAGGGTTCTAAAGATGGATGGCTGGGTAGCCCACCTCGCATTCCAATTGTCTCCTAGCAACAAGACAGGTTAGATCTCCTGGATCTGTGGGGAGCAACCGAGGACGCTGAGTTGAAATGGACACCCCTGGGGATGGGTCCTAATGTGCTTTTGTGTCTATGGAGACCTTGGAATAAAGCGGTGGCACTGGAGCCCTAAAGGGTTCTCCTAAACAGAGGCTTTGACACAGCTCCAACGTGCAAGTTTCTCATGTGTAGATGAGATGTTTTCTGATGGGTGAGTCAAGAAACAGCTATATGCTGCTTTTGAAATCCAGGCCTCTGAGGAGAGATGCCTGGATACCAAAGCAATGGATCTGATTAGTGCCTAGGGGCCTGTTCTTTCCTTTTTACCTCTGGGGACATCTGTCTATGGGTCTGAGTGCAGGTAGGTGCTCAGTTGGGCTCAGATAGCCCCTGTTTATCCTGGGAAGCCACCACTATTGAGATGGATCAGGGACTTTGGAGGTTTATCCTATTAGAAGGGTTGTGGCCATTGGAATGGGCACACACAATTTCCTTGGAGAGGCAAGTACAGTCCTCAGGTTTGGCTCCAGGGGCCTGAGCCTGTAGGTTGTGTAGGCCAGGGCTGTTTGGACAGTTGTCTGAAAACACAAACTCGGCTTATGTTTCGGGTCATAGGTATGGCAGGACTGATCTACAGACCATGAGGAGAACTCTTCGGGATTTGAAAGAGGGGCGAGTGTGAGGCTACTGCTCAAGTTTTTGTCTCTGGATATCGTGTCACTCATGGTAGTGGAATTTCTGGGTGACTTCATGGGAAATGGACGAGTCTTACTCTCTGATGGTTTGGCCCCGTCCAACGAGTTTGAGGTCATACTGTAGGCTGGAAGAAGACCGTTTTTTTGTTGTTGTTGTTTTCTTTATTAACCTCAGGTGTCCCACCAAATGAGGGATTCCAGAGTAGAGCCCTGGGAAGGGGCGACTGGACAATCAAAATCTGGTTAAAAATTGGGGCCTAGGGACATGTCAAGCCCATTATGACATCTAATGGTCCAGCCACTGAGAGGACTTACTAGGGGACAGGACTCATGCTGAGGGTCACAATTCGTGTTTATGCCCTCGTTGCAGTCAAGAGTGGGCGGGGCCTCAGGGTGAATGCTGGTTTCTCCTTCACTGAACCTTGGAAAACGTGCCAACCACAAGGTTTCTTGCCATGGGTAAGGAGGAGTTCTGATTTCTGCATCACACTCACCCCTGGGCAGTGATTGGGGATAATGTCTCGTTTCTGAAGCCTGAAAAATGAGGTAGGGAATCATGATGACCTAAGGCCATGGCGGGTCTTATGTGCTCAGTGTGGGGTAGCTTTCTGGGTGTTGGTCCGGAGGTCTGGGCTCACACTGTGTCCAACAGTGCATTAGTGCCCAGGTTAGACTAGATAATTTGGGTAAAGTCGAGTGCTGTGTAGGTTTATCCTCATTTAAGGTGCCTGGGCAGCTCATGAGGCAATACTTTTTTTTTTTTTTTTTTTTTAAAGGGCAGGCAGTATGCTGCATTGTGGGTCCGGAATTGCCAAACTTGAGGGCTTCGGGGCCAGGAGTGTGAGGACGGAAGTCTGAGAACACAAGCTAGACTTGGGAATCAGGGCGAGGGCACGACAGGTACCCCCTGCAGATCTGAACCAATATCTCATGCATCTGAAGTCAGGGCGAGGATCAGACGTTGGCTCAGGTTGTAGTTTCCGTGCATGACGGCCGCACCATGAAGGGAGCGGAATCTCGAGGCCATTGAGGTTTTCCCACGTTGGGAGTTGTGGGATGCCCCCTTCAAGCATTCGTTCTGCGGGACAATGGAGACATGTTGGACAGCTCCAGCATATCCCACATGGAATGACTCCAGAGCACCGTTCGAGGATGGATGCCTGGGAAGCCCGCCTCCCAGGGCTTCCAATTGTCTCCTAGCAACAAGACAGTTTAGATCTGATGGCTCTGCGGGAGCAACCGGGGTGGCTGAGTTGAAATGGACTTTCCTAGGATGGGTCCTAATGTATTTTTGTGTCCATGAGGGCCTTGGAATGGGGCAGTGGCACTGGAACCCTGAAGTACTCTCCTAAGCTTTTGACATAGCTCCCATGCACAGGATTCCTTGTGGAGACGAGATGAGTTCTGATGGGTGCCTCAGGAAAACCCCTATGCTCGTATTGGAATCAGGCTTTTGAAGAGACATGCCTGTAAACCAAAGCAATGGATCCTATTATGGCCTAGGGTCCTGTCTGGTTCAATCTTCTTCTCTGGGTATATCCATCTATGGTATGAGTGGAAGTAGATTTTCATCTGGTATCAGACAGCCCTTGTGTGTTCCGGGCGACCTACACTATTGGAATGGCCTCAGGGATTTGGCGGTTTCTCCTAATTGGTACGATTTTGGCAGATGCTCAGCTGGTGTCAGACGGCCCTTGTTTATCCCGGGCGACCTACACTATTGGGATGGCCTCAGGGATTTGGCGGTTTCTCTTAATTTGTACAATTTTGGACAATGGAATGGGCAGAATTCCCATGGATTGGTAGGCACAGTCCTAAAGTGTGGCTCCAGGGGCCCCAGCCTGGAGGGTGTGTGGCCCAGGACTTTGAGGACAGAAGTCTGGAAACACAAACTCAGCTTAGGTTGAGGGACTTAGGTATGGCAGGGCCGATGTACAAACCATGAGAAGAACTCTTCAGGATATTAAGAAAGTGCGAATCTGAGGCGCTTGCTCAGGCTTTTGTCTCTGGATTTTTTATCAGCGCTGGCCGTGGAATGTCGGGGAGGACTCATGGGCCATGGACAAATCATCCTCTCTGAGGATTTGGCCAGATTCCCAATTGTTGTTCGTCAATCTGTGGGATGAGAGTACTCCTTTCAGTTTTGTTACCTCAGGTGTCCCACCAAAAGAGGAATTCCAAAGCAAAGCCGTGGGGAAGACTGAAGGGACAACCTGAACTATGGTTAAAAATTGGGGCCTAGGGGCATGGAACCCCAATATGCTATCTCTTCATCCAGCCACTGAGAGGCCTTACTTGAGGACTGGGCTCAGGCTGAGAGTCACAATGTGTGATTGGGACCCATGTGGTCCGCGAGCATGGGCGGGGCCTCATGGGCCACACTGGTTTCAACTACACTGAACGTTGGACAACATGCCAACCACAAGGATTCTTGCCATGGGGAAGGAGTTCTGATTTCTGAATCACGTTCAACCCCGGGCAGTGATTGGAGATAAGGTCTAGGTTCAGAAGCATGAAAAAAGAGGTTGGGAAGAGATGACGACCTAAGGCCATGGCGGCTCGATGTGCTCAGTGTGCAGCCAGCTGTCTGGGTGGGGCCAGGAGTTCCAGGCTCAGGCTGTGTCAGAAAGGGCATTAGTGACCTGGTCAGCCTATGTATTTGGGGTACAGCCAAGGTAGGTGCAGGTTGATCCTCATTTGGGGTTACTGGGTAGCCCCAGAGGGCAATGTTTTTCTTCTGGGGGGCAGGCAGAGTGCTGCATTGTAGTTCTGGATTGCCAAACTGGAGGGCTTGTGGGCCAGTAGTCTGAGGACAGAAGTCTGAGGCTTCGGTTTTTGGGTGAGGCCATGGCAGGCACAATCTACAGACCTGAATCGAGATCTCGTGCATCTGAAGTCAGGGCGAGGATCAGACGATCGCTCAGGTTGGAGTTTCTGTCCCTGATGGCCGCTTCATGAAGGGGGGGCATCTCGATGCCATGGGGGTTTTCCCACGATGGGAGGTGTGAGCAGCTCCAAACTGCAAAGAGTCTTCTGCAGGACAATTGAGACCTGTTGTTTGGCCCAGGCCATGATTCTGAGCAGGGTTCTAAGGATGCATGGCTGGGTAGCCCACCTCGCATTCCAATTGTCTCCTAGCAACAAGACAGGTTAGATCTGCTGGACCTGGGGGAGCAACCGAGGAGGCTGAGTTGAAATGGACTCTCCTGTGGATGGGTCCTAATGTGCTTTTGTGTCTAAGGAGACCTTGAAATGGTGCCCTGAAGGGTTCTCCTACACAGAGGCTTTAACACAGCTCCAACGTGCAAGTGTTCCTTGTGTAGATGAGATGTTTCCTGATGGGTGAGTCAAGAAACAGCCATATGCTGGTTTTGAAATCCAGGCCTCTGAGGAGAGATGCATGGAAAACAAAGCAATGGATCTGATTAGTGCCTAGGGACCCGGTCTTTCCTTTTTACCTCTGGGGAGATCTCTCTATGGGTCTGAGTGCAGGTAGGTGCTCAGATGGGCTCAGATTGCCCCTGTATTTCCTGGGAAGCCAGCACTAGTGCGATGGATCAGGGACTTTGGAGGTTTATCCAATTAGAAGGGTTGTGGCCATTGGAATGGGCACACACAAATCCCTTGGAGAGAGCAAGTACAGTCCTCATGTTTGGCTCCAGGGGCCTGAGCCTGTAGGTTGGGTAGGCCTGTTCTCTTTGGACAGTTGTCTGAAAACACAACCTCGGCTTATGTTTCGGGTCGTACGTATGGCAGGACTGATCTACAGACCATGAGGAGAACTCTTCGGGATTTGAAAAAAGGGCGAGTGTGAGGCTCTTGCTCAAGTTTTTGTCTCTGGATATCGTGTCACTCATGGTGGTGAAATTTCTGGGTGACTTCATGGGAAATGGACGAGTCTTACTCTCTGGTGGTTTGGCCCCGTCCAAAGTGTTTGGGGTAATTCAGTGTGATGGAAGAATTCCGTTTATTTGTTGTTGTTGTTTGCTTTTTTAACCTCAGTTGACCCACCAAATGAGGGATTCCAGAGTAGAGCCCTGGGGAGGGGCAACCGGACCATCAGAAATCTGGTTAAAAATTGGGGACTAGGGACATGTCAAGTCCATTATGACATCTTATGGTTCAGCCACTGAGAGGACTTACTAGAGTACAGGACTCATGCTGAGGGTCACAATGCGTGTTTATGCCCTCGTCGCACTCAAGAATGGGCGGGGCCTCAGGGTGAATGCTGGTTTCTCCTACACTGAACGTTGGACAACGTGCCAACCAGAAGGTTTCTTGCCATGCGTAAGGAGGAGTTCTGATTTCTGCATCACACTCACCCCTGGTCAGTGATTGGAGATAAGGTCTCAGTTCTGAAGTTGAAAACTGAGGTAGGGAATAGATGATGACCTAAGGTCATGGCAGGTCTTATATGCTCAGTGTGCGGTCAGCTTTCTGGGGGTTGGTCAGGAGGTCCGGCTCAGGTTGTGTCCGACAGTACTTTAGTGCACAGGTTAGACTATATAACTTTGGTAAATAGAATGCTGTGTATGTTTATCCTCATTTAAGGTGCCTGGGAAGCTCATGAGGCAATAATTTTTTTCTAGAGCGCAGGCAGTGTGCTGCATTGTAGGTCCGGAATTGCCAAACTTGAGGGATTCGGGGCCAGGGGTGTGAGGACGGAAGTCTGAGAAGAAAGCTAGACTTGGGTTTTCGGGCGAGAGCACGGCAGGTACCACCTGCAGCTCTGAACCAATATCTCATGCATCTGAAGTCAGGGCGAGGATCAGACGTTGGTTCAGGTTGGAGTTTCTGTGCATGACGGCCGCTTCATGAAGGGAGCGGAATCTCGAGGCCATTGAGGTTTTCCCACGTTGGGAGTTGTGGGATGCCCCCTTCAAGGATTCCTTCTGCAGGACAATTGAGACCTGTTGGACAGCTCCAGGACATCCCATATGAAATGACTACAGAGCACCATACGAGGACGGATGCCTGGGAAGCCTTCCTCGCATTCTAATTTTCTCCTTGCAACAAGATAGTTTAGATCTGATGGCTCTGCGGGAGCAACCGGGGTGGTTGAGTTGAAATGGACTTTCCTGAGGTTGGGTCTTAATGGGTTATGTGTCCCTGAGGGCCTTGGAATGGGGCAGTGGCACCGGAACCCTGAAGTACTCTCCTAAGCTTCTGACATAGCTCCCATGCACAAGTTTCCTTGTGGAGACGAGATGAGTTCTGATGGGTGCCTCAGGAAAACCTCTATGCTCGTATTGGAATCAGTCTTTTGAGGACACATGCCAGTAAACCAAAGCAATGGATCCTATTATGGACTTGGTTCCTGTCTGGTTCAATCTTCTTCTCTGGGGACATCCCTCTACGGTGTGAGTAGACGTAGATGCTCAGCTGGTGTCAGACCGCCCTTGTTTGTCCCGGGCGACCTACACAATTGGGATGGCCTCATGGATTTTGCGGTTTCTCTTAATTTGTACAATTTTGGACAATGGAATGGGCAGAATTCCCATGGATTGGTAGGCACAGTCCTAATGTGTGGCGCCAGGGGCCCCAGCCTGGAGCGTGTGTGGCCCAAAATTTGAGGACAAAGTCTGAAAACACAAACTCAGCTTAGGTTTGGGGACGTAGCTATGGCATGCCCGATCTACAAACCATGAGAAGAATTCGTCAGGATATGAAGAAAGTGCGAATCTGAGGCGCTTGCTCAGGCTTTTGTCTCTGGATTTTGTATCAGCGCTGGCCGTGGAATGTCGGGGAGGCCTCATGGGCCATGGACGAATCTTCCTCTCTGAGGATTTGGCCCGATTCCCAATTGTTTTTCGTCAATCTGTGGGATGGGGGGACTCTTTTCAGTTTTGATACCTCAGGTGTCCCACCAAAAGAAGAATTCCAAAGCAAACCGTGGGGAAGACTGAAGGGACTACCCGAACTATGGTTAAAAATTGGGGCCTAGGGGCATGGCAAGCCCAAAATGCTATATCTTCATCCACCCACTGAGAAGCCTTACTTGAGGACTGAGCTCAGGCTGAGGTCACAATGTGTGTTTGGGACCCATGTGGCCCGCGAGCATGGGCGGGGCCTCATGGGCCACTCTGGTTTCAACTACACTGAACGTTGGTCAACATGCCAACCACAAGGTTTCTTGCCATGGGGAAGGAGTCCTGATTTCTGCATCACGTTCAACCCTGGGCAGTGATTGGAGATAAGGTCTAGGATCTGAAGCCTGAAAACCGAGGTTGGAAAGAGATGACGACCTAAGGCCATGATGGCTCGATGTGCTCAGTGTGCGGCCAACTGCCTGGGTGGGGCCAGGAGTTCCAGGCTCAGGCTGTGTCAGAAAGGGCATTAGTGCCCTGGTCAGCCTATACATTTGGGGTACAGCCAAGGTAGGTGCAGGTTGATCCTCATTTGGGATTACTGTGTAGCCCCTGAGGGCAATGTTTTTCTTCTGGACGGCAGGAAGAGTGCTGCATTGTAGTTCTGGATTGCCAAACTGGAGGGCTTGTGGGCCAGTAGTCTGAGGACAGAAGTCAGGGAACACAAGCTAGGCTTAGGTTTCTGGGTGAGGCCATGGCAGGCACAATCTACAGACCTGAATCGAGATCTCGTGCATCTGAAGTCAGGGCGAGGATCAGACGATCGCTCAGGTTGGAGTTTCTGAACCTGATGGCCCCTTCATGAAGGGGGGGGCATCACGATGCCATGGGGGTTTTCCCACGATGGGAGTTTGAGAAGCACCAAAGTGCAGAGTGTTCTGCAGGGCAATTGAGACCTGTTGTTTGCTGCAGGCCAATGATTCTGAGCAGGGTTCTAAAGATGGATGGCTGGGTAGCCCACCTCGCATTCCAATTGTCTCCTAGCAACAAGACAGGTTAGATCTCCTGGATCTGTGGGGAGCAACCGAGGACGCTGAGTTGAAATGGACACCCCTGGGGATGGGTCCTAATGTGCTTTTGTGTCTATGGAGACCTTGGAATAAAGCGGTGGCACTGGAGCCCTAAAGGGTTCTCCTAAACAGAGGCTTTGACACAGCTCCAACGTGCAAGTTTCTCATGTGTAGATGAGATGTTTTCTGATGGGTGAGTCAAGAAACAGCTATATGCTGCTTTTGAAATCCAGGCCTCTGAGGAGAGATGCCTGGATACCAAAGCAATGGATCTGATTAGTGCCTAGGGGCCTGTTCTTTCCTTTTTACCTCTGGGGACATCTGTCTATGGGTCTGAGTGCAGGTAGGTGCTCAGTTGGGCTCAGATTGCCCGTTTTTCCTGGGAAGCCACCACTATTGAGATGGATCAGGGACTTTGGAGGTTTATCCTATTAGAAGGGTTGTGGCCATTGGAATGGGCACACACAATTTCCTTGGAGAGGCAAGTACAGTCCTCAGGTTTGGCTCCAGGGGCCTGAGCCTGTAGGTTGTGTAGGCCAGGGCTGTTTGGACAGTTGTCTGAAAACACAAACTCGGCTTATGTTTCGGGTCATAGGTATGGCAGGACTGATCTACAGACCATGAGGAGAACTCTTCGGGATTTGAAAGAGGGGCGAGTGTGAGGCTACTGCTCAAGTTTTTGTCTCTGGATATCGTGTCACTCATGGTAGTGGAATTTCTGGGTGACTTCATGGGAAATGGACGAGTCTTACTCTCTGATGGTTTGGCCCCGTCCAACGAGTTTGAGGTCATACTGTGGGCTGGAAGAAGACCGTTTTTTTGTTGTTGTTGTTTTCTTTATTAACCTCAGGTGTCCCACCAAATGAGGGATTCCAGAGTAGAGCCCTGGGAAGGGGCGACTGGACAATCAAAATCTGGTTAAAAATTGGGGCCTAGGGACATGTCAAGCCCATTATGACATCTAATGGTCCAGCCACTGAGAGGACTTACTAGGGGACAGGACTCATGCTGAGGGTCACAATTCGTGTTTATGCCCTCGTTGCAGTCAAGAGTGGGCGGGGCCTCAGGGTGAATGCTGGTTTCTCCTTCACTGAACCTTGGAAAACGTGCCAACCACAAGGTTTCTTGCCATGGGTAAGGAGGAGTTCTGATTTCTGCATCACACTCACCCCTGGGCAGTGATTGGGGATAATGTCTCGTTTCTGAAGCCTGAAAAATGAGGTAGGGAATCATGATGACCTAAGGCCATGGCGGGTCTTATGTGCTCAGTGTGGGGTAGCTTTCTGGGTGTTGGTCCGGAGGTCTGGGCTCACACTGTGTCCAACAGTGCATTAGTGCCCAGGTTAGACTAGATAATTTGGGTAAAGTCGAGTGCTGTGTAGGTTTATCCTCATTTAAGGTGCCTGGGCAGCTCATGAGGCAATACTTTTTTTTTTTTTTTTTTTAAAGGGCAGGCAGTATGCTGCATTGTGGGTCCGGAATTGCCAAACTTGAGGGCTTCGGGGCCAGGAGTGTGAGGACGGAAGTCTGAGAACACAAGCTAGACTTGGGAATCAGGGCGAGGGCACGACAGGTACCCCCTGCAGATCTGAACCAATATCTCATGCATCTGAAGTCAGGGCGAGGATCAGACGTTGGCTCAGGTTGTAGTTTCCGTGCATGACGGCCGCACCATGAAGGGAGCGGAATCTCGAGGCCATTGAGGTTTTCCCACGTTGGGAGTTGTGGGATGCCCCCTTCAAGCATTCGTTCTGCGGGACAATGGAGACATGTTGGACAGCTCCAGCATATCCCACATGGAATGACTCCAGAGCACCGTTCGAGGATGGATGCCTGGGAAGCCCGCCTCCCAGGGCTTCCAATTGTCTCCTAGCAACAAGACAGTTTAGATCTGATGGCTCTGCGGGAGCAACCGGGGTGGCTGAGTTGAAATGGACTTTCCTAGGATGGGTCCTAATGTATTTTTGTGTCCATGAGGGCCTTGGAATGGGGCAGTGGCACTGGAACCCTGAAGTACTCTCCTAAGCTTTTGACATAGCTCCCATGCACAGGATTCCTTGTGGAGACGAGATGAGTTCTGATGGGTGCCTCAGGAAAACCCCTATGCTCGTATTGGAATCAGGCTTTTGAAGAGACATGCCTGTAAACCAAAGCAATGGATCCTATTATGGCCTAGGGTCCTGTCTGGTTCAATCTTCTTCTCTGGGTATATCCATCTATGGTATGAGTGGAAGTAGATTTTCATCTGGTATCAGACAGCCCTTGTGTGTTCCGGGCGACCTACACTATTGGAATGGCCTCAGGGATTTGGCGGTTTCTCCTAATTGGTACGATTTTGGCAGATGCTCAGCTGGTGTCAGACGGCCCTTGTTTATCCCGGGCGACCTACACTATTGGGATGGCCTCAGGGATTTGGCGGTTTCTCTTAATTTGTACAATTTTGGACAATGGAATGGGCAGAATTCCCATGGATTGGTAGGCACAGTCCTAAAGTGTGGCTCCAGGGGCCCCAGCCTGGAGGGTGTGTGGCCCAGGACTTTGAGGACAGAAGTCTGGAAACACAAACTCAGCTTAGGTTGAGGGACTTAGGTATGGCAGGGCCGATGTACAAACCATGAGAAGAACTCTTCAGGATATTAAGAAAGTGCGAATCTGAGGCGCTTGCTCAGGCTTTTGTCTCTGGATTTTTTATCAGCGCTGGCCGTGGAATGTCGGGGAGGACTCATGGGCCATGGACAAATCATCCTCTCTGAGGATTTGGCCAGATTCCCAATTGTTGTTCGTCAATCTGTGGGATGAGAGTACTCCTTTCAGTTTTGTTACCTCAGGTGTCCCACCAAAAGAGGAATTCCAAAGCAAAGCCGTGGGGAAGACTGAAGGGACAACCTGAACTATGGTTAAAAATTGGGGCCTAGGGGCATGGAACCCCAATATGCTATCTCTTCATCCAGCCACTGAGAGGCCTTACTTGAGGACTGGGCTCAGGCTGAGAGTCACAATGTGTGATTGGGACCCATGTGGTCCGCGAGCATGGGCGGGGCCTCATGGGCCACACTGGTTTCAACTACACTGAACGTTGGACAACATGCCAACCACAAGGATTCTTGCCATGGGGAAGGAGTTCTGATTTCTGAATCACGTTCAACCCCGGGCAGTGATTGGAGATAAGGTCTAGGTTCAGAAGCATGAAAAAAGAGGTTGGGAAGAGATGACGACCTAAGGCCATGGCGGCTCGATGTGCTCAGTGTGCAGCCAGCTGTCTGGGTGGGGCCAGGAGTTCCAGGCTCAGGCTGTGTCAGAAAGGGCATTAGTGACCTGGTCAGCCTATGTATTTGGGGTACAGCCAAGGTAGGTGCAGGTTGATCCTCATTTGGGGTTACTGGGTAGCCCCAGAGGGCAATGTTTTTCTTCTGGGGGGCAGGCAGAGTGCTGCATTGTAGTTCTGGATTGCCAAACTGGAGGGCTTGTGGGCCAGTAGTCTGAGGACAGAAGTCTGAGGCTTCGGTTTTTGGGTGAGGCCATGGCAGGCACAATCTACAGACCTGAATCGAGATCTCGTGCATCTGAAGTCAGGGCGAGGATCAGACGATCGCTCAGGTTGGAGTTTCTGTCCCTGATGGCCGCTTCATGAAGGGGGGGCATCTCGATGCCATGGGGGTTTTCCCACGATGGGAGGTGTGAGCAGCTCCAAACTGCAAAGAGTCTTCTGCAGGACAATTGAGACCTGTTGTTTGGCCCAGGCCATGATTCTGAGCAGGGTTCTAAGGATGCATGGCTGGGTAGCCCACCTCGCATTCCAATTGTCTCCTAGCAACAAGACAGGTTAGATCTGCTGGACCTGGGGGAGCAACCGAGGAGGCTGAGTTGAAATGGACTCTCCTGTGGATGGGTCCTAATGTGCTTTTGTGTCTAAGGAGACCTTGAAATGGTGCCCTGAAGGGTTCTCCTACACAGAGGCTTTAACACAGCTCCAACGTGCAAGTGTTCCTTGTGTAGATGAGATGTTTCCTGATGGGTGAGTCAAGAAACAGCCATATGCTGGTTTTGAAATCCAGGCCTCTGAGGAGAGATGCATGGAAAACAAAGCAATGGATCTGATTAGTGCCTAGGGACCCGGTCTTTCCTTTTTACCTCTGGGGAGATCTCTCTATGGGTCTGAGTGCAGGTAGGTGCTCAGATGGGCTCAGATTGCCCCTGTATTTCCTGGGAAGCCAGCACTAGTGCGATGGATCAGGGACTTTGGAGGTTTATCCAATTAGAAGGGTTGTGGCCATTGGAATGGGCACACACAAATCCCTTGGAGAGAGCAAGTACAGTCCTCATGTTTGGCTCCAGGGGCCTGAGCCTGTAGGTTGGGTAGGCCTGTTCTCTTTGGACAGTTGTCTGAAAACACAACCTCGGCTTATGTTTCGGGTCGTACGTATGGCAGGACTGATCTACAGACCATGAGGAGAACTCTTCGGGATTTGAAAAAAGGGCGAGTGTGAGGCTCTTGCTCAAGTTTTTGTCTCTGGATATCGTGTCACTCATGGTGGTGAAATTTCTGGGTGACTTCATGGGAAATGGACGAGTCTTACTCTCTGGTGGTTTGGCCCCGTCCAAAGTGTTTGGGGTAATTCAGTGTGATGGAAGAATTCCGTTTATTTGTTGTTGTTGTTTGCTTTTTTAACCTCAGTTGACCCACCAAATGAGGGATTCCAGAGTAGAGCCCTGGGGAGGGGCAACCGGACCATCAGAAATCTGGTTAAAAATTGGGGACTAGGGACATGTCAAGTCCATTATGACATCTTATGGTTCAGCCACTGAGAGGACTTACTAGAGTACAGGACTCATGCTGAGGGTCACAATGCGTGTTTATGCCCTCGTCGCACTCAAGAATGGGCGGGGCCTCAGGGTGAATGCTGGTTTCTCCTACACTGAACGTTGGACAACGTGCCAACCAGAAGGTTTCTTGCCATGCGTAAGGAGGAGTTCTGATTTCTGCATCACACTCACCCCTGGTCAGTGATTGGAGATAAGGTCTCAGTTCTGAAGTTGAAAACTGAGGTAGGGAATAGATGATGACCTAAGGTCATGGCAGGTCTTATATGCTCAGTGTGCGGTCAGCTTTCTGGGGGTTGGTCAGGAGGTCCGGCTCAGGTTGTGTCCGACAGTACTTTAGTGCACAGGTTAGACTATATAACTTTGGTAAATAGAATGCTGTGTATGTTTATCCTCATTTAAGGTGCCTGGGAAGCTCATGAGGCAATAATTTTTTTCTAGAGCGCAGGCAGTGTGCTGCATTGTAGGTCCGGAATTGCCAAACTTGAGGGATTCGGGGCCAGGGGTGTGAGGACGGAAGTCTGAGAAGAAAGCTAGACTTGGGTTTTCGGGCGAGAGCACGGCAGGTACCACCTGCAGCTCTGAACCAATATCTCATGCATCTGAAGTCAGGGCGAGGATCAGACGTTGGTTCAGGTTGGAGTTTCTGTGCATGACGGCCGCTTCATGAAGGGAGCGGAATCTCGAGGCCATTGAGGTTTTCCCACGTTGGGAGTTGTGGGATGCCCCCTTCAAGGATTCCTTCTGCAGGACAATTGAGACCTGTTGGACAGCTCCAGGACATCCCATATGAAATGACTACAGAGCACCATACGAGGACGGATGCCTGGGAAGCCTTCCTCGCATTCTAATTTTCTCCTTGCAACAAGATAGTTTAGATCTGATGGCTCTGCGGGAGCAACCGGGGTGGTTGAGTTGAAATGGACTTTCCTGAGGTTGGGTCTTAATGGGTTATGTGTCCCTGAGGGCCTTGGAATGGGGCAGTGGCACCGGAACCCTGAAGTACTCTCCTAAGCTTCTGACATAGCTCCCATGCACAAGTTTCCTTGTGGAGACGAGATGAGTTCTGATGGGTGCCTCAGGAAAACCTCTATGCTCGTATTGGAATCAGTCTTTTGAGGACACATGCCAGTAAACCAAAGCAATGGATCCTATTATGGACTTGGTTCCTGTCTGGTTCAATCTTCTTCTCTGGGGACATCCCTCTACGGTGTGAGTAGACGTAGATGCTCAGCTGGTGTCAGACCGCCCTTGTTTGTCCCGGGCGACCTACACAATTGGGATGGCCTCATGGATTTTGCGGTTTCTCTTAATTTGTACAATTTTGGACAATGGAATGGGCAGAATTCCCATGGATTGGTAGGCACAGTCCTAATGTGTGGCGCCAGGGGCCCCAGCCTGGAGCGTGTGTGGCCCAAAATTTGAGGACAAAGTCTGAAAACACAAACTCAGCTTAGGTTTGGGGACGTAGCTATGGCATGCCCGATCTACAAACCATGAGAAGAATTCGTCAGGATATGAAGAAAGTGCGAATCTGAGGCGCTTGCTCAGGCTTTTGTCTCTGGATTTTGTATCAGCGCTGGCCGTGGAATGTCGGGGAGGCCTCATGGGCCATGGACGAATCTTCCTCTCTGAGGATTTGGCCCGATTCCCAATTGTTTTTCGTCAATCTGTGGGATGGGGGGACTCTTTTCAGTTTTGATACCTCAGGTGTCCCACCAAAAGAAGAATTCCAAAGCAAACCGTGGGGAAGACTGAAGGGACTACCCGAACTATGGTTAAAAATTGGGGCCTAGGGGCATGGCAAGCCCAAAATGCTATATCTTCATCCACCCACTGAGAAGCCTTACTTGAGGACTGAGCTCAGGCTGAGGTCACAATGTGTGTTTGGGACCCATGTGGCCCGCGAGCATGGGCGGGGCCTCATGGGCCACTCTGGTTTCAACTACACTGAACGTTGGTCAACATGCCAACCACAAGGTTTCTTGCCATGGGGAAGGAGTCCTGATTTCTGCATCACGTTCAACCCTGGGCAGTGATTGGAGATAAGGTCTAGGATCTGAAGCCTGAAAACCGAGGTTGGAAAGAGATGACGACCTAAGGCCATGATGGCTCGATGTGCTCAGTGTGCGGCCAACTGCCTGGGTGGGGCCAGGAGTTCCAGGCTCAGGCTGTGTCAGAAAGGGCATTAGTGCCCTGGTCAGCCTATACATTTGGGGTACAGCCAAGGTAGGTGCAGGTTGATCCTCATTTGGGATTACTGTGTAGCCCCTGAGGGCAATGTTTTTCTTCTGGACGGCAGGAAGAGTGCTGCATTGTAGTTCTGGATTGCCAAACTGGAGGGCTTGTGGGCCAGTAGTCTGAGGACAGAAGTCAGGGAACACAAGCTAGGCTTAGGTTTCTGGGTGAGGCCATGGCAGGCACAATCTACAGACCTGAATCGAGATCTCGTGCATCTGAAGTCAGGGCGAGGATCAGACGATCGCTCAGGTTGGAGTTTCTGAACCTAATGGCCCCTACATGAAGGGGGGGCATCACGATTCCATGGGGGTTTTCCCACGATGGGAGTTTGAGAAGCTCCAAAGTGCAGAGAATTCTGCAGGACAATTGAGACCTGTTGTTTGGCTCCAGGCCAATGATTCTGGGCAGGGTTCTAAGGATGGATGGCTGGGTAGCCCACCTCGCATTCCAATTGTCTCCTAGCAACAAGACAGGTTAGATCTGCTGGATCGGGAGAGACCGAGGATGCTGAGTTGAAATGGACTCTCCGGGGATTGGTCCTAATGTCTTTTGTTTCTATGGAGACCTTGGAATGAAGTGGTAGCAATGGGGTCCTGAACGTTCTCCTAAACAGGGGCTTTGACACAGCTCCAACGTGCAAGTTTCCCATGTGTAGATGAGATGTTTTCTGATGGGTGAGTCAAGAACAGCCATATGCTGGTTGTGAAATCCAGGCCTCTGAGGAGAGATGTCTGGAAACCAAAGCAATGGTTCTGATAAGTGCCTAGGGGCCTGTTCTTTCCTTTTTTCCTCTGGGGACATCTGTCTATGGGTCTAAGTGCAGGTAGGTGCTCAGATGGGCTCAGATTGCCCCTGTGTTTCCTGGGAAGCCACCACTATTGGGATGGATCAGGGACTTTGGAGGTTTATCCTATTAGAAGGGATGTGGCCATTGGAATGGGCACACACAATATCCTTGGAGAGGGCAAGTACAGTCCTCAGGTTTGGCTCCAGGGGCCTGAGCCTGTAGGTTTTGTAGGCCAGGGCTGTTTGGACTGTTGTCTGAAAACACAACCTCGGCTTATGTTTCGGGTCATAGGTATGGCAGGACTGATCTACAGACCATGAGAAGAACACTTCGGTATTTGAAAAAAGGGCGAGTGTGAGGCTCTTGCTCAAGTTTTTGTCTCTGGACATCGTGTCACTCATGGTGCTGACATTTCTGGGTGACTTCATAGGAAATGGACGATCTTACTCTCTGGTGGTTTGGCCCCGTCCAAAGTGTTTGGGATCATTCTGTGTGATGGAAGAATTCCGTTTTGTTGTTGTTGTTGTTGTTGTTTTCTTTTTTAACCTCAGGTGACCCACCAAATGAGGGATTCCAGAGTAGAGCCCTGGGGAGGGGCAACCGGATAATCAGAAATCTGGTTAAAAATTGGGGCCTAGGGACATGTCAAGCCCATTATGACATCTTATGCTCCAGCCACTGAGAGGACTTACTAGAGGACAGTACTCATGCTGAGGGTCACAATGCGTGTTTATGCCCTCGTCGCACTCAAGAATGGGCGGGGTCTCACGGTGAATGCTGGTTTCTCCTACACTGAACGTTGGACTACGTGCCAACCACAAGGTTTCTTGCCATGGGTAAGGAGGAGTTCTGATTTCTGCATCACACTCACCCCTGGGCAGTGATTGGAGATAAGGTCTCGGTTCTGAAGCCAGAAAACTGAGGTAGGGAAGAGATGATGACCTAAGGCCATGGCGGGTCTTATGTGCTAACTGTGCGGTCAACTTTCTGGGGGTTGGTCAGGAGGTCCGGGCTCAGGTTGTGTCCGACAGTGCTTTAGTGCACAGGTTAGACTATATACCTTGGGTAAAGTAGAGTGCTGTGTAGGTTAATCCTCATTTAAGGTGCCTGGGAAGATCATGAGGCAATAATTTTTTTCTAGAGGGCAGGCAGAGTGCTGCATTGTGGTTCCGGAATTGCCAAACTTGAGGGCTTCGGGGCCAGGGGTGTGAGGACGGAAGTCTGAGAAGAAAGCTAGACTTGGGTTTCAGGGCGAGGGCACCCCAGGTACCCCCTGCAGCTCTGAATCAATATCTCATTCATCTGAAGTCAGAGCGAGGATCAGACGTTGGCTCAGGTTGGAGTTTCTGTGCATGACGGAGGTTTCATGAAGGGAGCGGAATCTCGAGGCCATTGAGGTATTCCCACGTTGGGAGTTGTTGGATGCCCCCTTCAAGGATTCCTTCTGCGGGACAGTTGAGACCTGTTGAACAGCTCCAGACATCCCAGATGGAATGACTCCAGAACACCATGCGAGGACGGATGACTTGGAAGCCCGCCTCGCATTCCAATTGTCTCATAGCAACAAGACAGTTTAGATCTGATGGCTCTGCGGGAGCAACCGGGGTAGCTGAGTTGAAATGGACTTTCCTGAGAATGGGTCCTAATGGGTTTTTGTGTCCCTGAGGGCCTTGGAATGGGGCAGTGGCACCGGGACCATGAAGTACTCTCCTAATCTTCTGACATAGCTCCCATGCACAGGTTTCATTGTGGAGACGAGATGAGATCTGATGGGTGCCTCAGGAAAACCCCTATGCTCGTATTGGAATCAGGCTTTTGAGGAGACATGCCTGTAAACCAAAGCAATGGATCCTATTATGGCCTAGAGTCCCGTCTGGTTCAATCTTCTTCTCTGGGGACATCCATCTATGGTATGAGTGGAGGTAGATGCTCAGCTGTTGTCAGACCGCCCTTTTTTGTCCCGGGCGACCTACACTATTGGGATGGCCTCAGGGATTTGGCGGTTTCTCTTAATTTGTACAATTTTGGACAATGGAATGGGCAGAATTCCCATGGATTGGTAGGCACAGTCCTAATGTGTGGCTCCAGGGGCCCCAGCCGGAGGGTGTGTGACCCAGGACAGAAGTCTGAAAACACAAACTCAGGTTAGGTTTGGGGACGGAGATATGGCAGGCCAGATCTGCAAACCATGAGAATAATTCTTCAGGATATGAAGAAAGTGCGAATCTGAGGCGCTTGCTCAGGCTTTTGTCTCTGGATTTTGTATCAGCGCTGGCCGTGGAATGTCGGGGAGGCCTCATGGGCCATGGACGAATCTTCCTCTCTGGGGATTTGGCCCGATTCCCAATTGTTTTTCGTCAATCTGTGGGATGGGGGGACTCCTTTCAGCTTTGTTACCTCAGGTGTCCCACCAAAAGAGGAATTCCAAAGCAAAGCCGTGGGGAAGACTGAAGGGACAACCCGAACTATGGTTAAAAATTGGGGCCTGGGGCATGGCAAGCCCAATATGCTATCTCTTCATCCAGCCACTGAGAGGCCTTACTTGAGGACTGGGCTCAGGCTGAGAGTCACAAAGTGTGATTGGGACCCATGTGGCCCGCGACCATGGGCGAGCCTTATGGGCCAAACTGGTTTCAACTACACTGAACGTTGGACAACATGCCAACCACAAGGTTTCTTGCCATGGGGAAGGAGTTCTGATTTATGCATCAGCTTCAACCCTGGGCAGTGATTGGAGATAAGGTCTAGGTTCTGAAGCCTGAAAACTGAGGTTGGGAAGAGATGAAGATCTAAGGCCATGTCGGCTCCATATGCTCAGTTTGCGGCCAGCAGTCTGGGTGGGGCTAAATGTTCCAGGCTCAGGCTGTGTCAGAAAGGGCATTAGTGCCCTGGTCAGCCTATACATTTGGGGTACAGCCAAGGTAGGTGCAGGTTGATCCTCATTTGGGATTACTGTGTAGCCCCTGAGGGCAATGTTTTTCTTCTGGACGGCAGGAAGAGTGCTGCATTGTAGTTCTGGATTGCCAAACTGGAGGGCTTGTGGGCCAGTAGTCTGAGGGCAGAAGTCAGGGAACACAAGCTAGGCTTAGGTTTCTGGGTGAGGCCATGGCAGGCACAATCTACAGACTTGAATCGAGATCTCGTGCATCTGAAGTCAAGGCGAAGATCAGACGATCGCTCAGGTTGGAGTTTCTGAACCTGATGGCCCCTTCACGAAGGGGGGGCATCACGAGGCCATGGGGGTTTTCCCACGTTAGGAGGTGTGAGCAGCTCCAAACTGCA
>NW_028133948.1:0-50000 GCF_964662115.1 Mustela nivalis | reverse complement strand
GGCTGTTGGCACAGATGTTTGAAAACACAAACTCAGCTTATGAGTGGCGCCTAGGGTATGGCAGGCCGGATGTACAGCCTGAGAGGGAGCTCCTGGGACTCTGAAACAAGGGCGAGTGGGGGCGTTCCTGTAGGCTTTTGTCTTGGATGTTGTGTCCGGGATAGCCGTGGATTGGAGGGGTGGCCTCAGAAACTGTGGACGCGTATCCCTCTCTGGGGTTTTATCCCAGCTCCCAAGGGTTTGGGGTCATTTTGTGGGAAGGGTGGAGTCGTGTTGTCTGGCTCATGTGTCTCTCCAAGAAAGGGATTCCAGAGCAGAGCCCCAGGTACTGGTGGGGCGACTGTAAAACTCAAACCCTGGTGAGGATTGGGTGCATAGGGGCTTGGCAAGCCCCATATGCGGGCTCTTGGTCCAGGCCCTGACAGGCCTTTCTTTGACATGGGACTCATTATGAGGTTCACAGTGTGAATTTTTGCCCAAGCAGCACTCACGTTCGAACGTGCCATCAGGGGCCATGAAGGTTTCTCCCACCCTGAAGTTGTGACTCCATGCCAAGATCAAGCTTGACAGCCATGGGGAAGGAGGAGTTCGGTTTTGTGTTTGTGATACCCAGCTGTGTGGAGAATTGATATGGTGTCTAGGTTCAGATATCTTTAAACCAAGGTTAGGAAGAGGTGACGGCATAAGACCATGGCGTGTCCGAAGTGCTGGGTGTGCGGCCAGCTGTCTCCTTGTCTGTCTGGACGTCTGGCTTCAGGCTGTGTCAGACAGAGCATGAGTACCCAGAGCAGCCTATCCAGTTCAGGTACCGTCGAGGCCCGAGCCGTTTGATCCTCATCTGGGTTTTAAGGAGAGCCCCAGAGGGAAACGTTTTTCTTCCGTTGGGCAGACACTGGGCTGGGTTGTGGTTCTGGAGTTCCTAGTCCGGAGGGCTTGTTTGCCAGGAGTGTGAGGAAGGAAGTCTGAAAACACAAGCTAGCGTGAGGTTTGGGATCGAGGGCACGGCAGGCCCACTCTGCAGAGGCTGAATGGAAATCTCCTGCACTGAGGTAATGTCAACTATGAGACGTGCCTCAGGCTAGAGTTTTTGTCCAGCATGGATTCTTCCTGAAGGGTGTGGGGGTTTCATGAGGCCAGGGAGGTTTGCCTACGATGGGATTTGTGAACTACTCCAAACCTCAAGGTTTCCTTCTGCACGACAGTCGAGTCCTATTGGATGGTTCCAAGAGGCCCCATATGGAAAGACTCGAGAGCAGGTGTCTAAGCTTGGATGCCTGGGAACGCCACCTCATATTCCCACTCTTTAGTTAGGACAAGGCAGGCTCAATCTGCGGGCTCCTGGGTGAGCTACCCAGAGGGGAGAGTTGAAATGGACTCTCCTGAAGATGAGTCCTACTGTGGCATGGTGGCCTGGGAGACCTTGGAATGTGGAAGTGGCTCAGGGACTCTGCAGGATTCTCCAACCTGAGGTGTTTGACACGGCTCCAACAAGGAAGCTTCCCATGTGGAGACGAGAGGAGTTCTGTTCAGTGCCTCAGGAAAGCCCCATATCCTGTTCTTCGAACCACCTCTGAGGAGTGACACCTGGAAACCAAAACATTTGTTGAGGTTAGGGCCTAAGGGCCTGTCCGTCTCAAACTTCTATATCTGTTGACATCTGTGTGCATGCCTTCGTGGAGGTAGCTGCTCAGCTTGTGTCTGAATGCCCCTGTATGTCCAGGGAGGCTCCCAGTAGTGGTATGTCCTCGGGGGCCTTGAGGTTTCTCATATTCTGGAGGTGTGTGGCCAAAGGAATGGACACAGTTTCCCAGGAGAGAGCAGGCACGGTCCTGTGGTATGGCTCCAGAGGACCCAGCCTAAAGGCTGTGTTTGCCAGGGCTGTGGGGACAGATGTCTGAAAAAGCAAACTTAGCCCAGCTAGGGGCCAAGGTAATGGCAAGCTTGATCTCCAGTCCGTTAGTGGAGATCCTCTGTATATCTAAGGAGGGTAAGTGGGAGGCAGTCGTTCAGGCTTTTGTCTCTGGGTGTTGCGTTCACAGTTGCTGGTCAGTGTAGGGGTTGCCTCAGGGGCCGAGGAAGAGCCTTCCTCTCGGGGGATTGTCCAAGTTCCCACGTGTTTGGGTTCATTCTGTGGGAAGGGAAGGGTACTGTTTTCTGCCACTGGGGACCCCCAGGAGAGGGACTCTAGAGCACAGCATTGGGTTCCCTCAACTGGAATAAACACCATCTAGTTAGTCCTGTGTGCCTATGGGCATGGCAAGCCACATATGCAGGCTCTTGGTCCAGTCACTGAGAGGCGTTACTTGAATAAGGTACCCACGCTGTGGGTCACAATGTGTGTTTGTGCCACGCATGGGCGTGGCCTCATGGGCCATTCCGTTTTCTCCTACACTGAAGGTTTGACTCACTGCCAGCAGCAAGGTTTCTTGCCATGGGTAAGGAGGAGTTGTGATTTCTGCATCACACTCACGCCTGGGCAGTGATTGGAGATAAGGTCTTGTTTCTGAAGCCTGAAAACTGAGATAGGGAAGAGATGATGACATAAGGCCATGGCGGTTCCTATGTGCTCAGTGTGTGGTCAGCTTTCTGTGTGTTGGTGAGGAGGTCCGGTGTCAGGTTGTGTGAGGACGGAAGTCTGAGAAGACAAGCTAGACTTCGGTTTCAGGGAGAGGGCACGGCAGGTACCCCCTGCAGATCTGAACCAATATCTCATGCATCTGAATTCAGGACGAGGATCAGACGTCGGCCGCTTCATGAAGGGAGCAGAATCTCGAGGCCATTGAGGTTTTCCCACATTAAGAGTTGTGGGATGCCCCCTTCAAGGATTCCTTCTGCCGGACAATTGAGACATGTTGGACAGCTCCAGGACATCGCATATGGAATGACTCCAGAACACTGTTCAAGAATGGATGCCTGGGAAGCCCGCCTGGCATTCCAATTTTCTCCTAGCAACCAGACAGTTTAGATCTGATGGCTCTGCGGGAGCAATTTGGGTGGCTGAGTTGAAATGGACTTTCCTGAGGATGGGTTCTAATCTGTTTTTGTGTCCATGAGGGCCTTGGAATGGGGCGGTGGCACCGGGACCCTGAGTACTCTCCTAAGCTTTTGACATAGCTCCCATGCACAGGTTATCTTGTGGAGACGAGATGAGTTCTGATGGGTGCCTCAGGAAAACCCCTATGCTCGTATTGGAATCAGGCTTTTGAGGAGACATGCCTGTAAACGAAGGCAAGGGATCCTATTATGGCCTAGGGTCCTGTCTGGTTCAATCTTCTTCTCTGGGGACATCCATCTATGGTATGAGTGGAGGTATATTATCAGCTGGTGTCAGACAGCCCTTGTTTGTTCCGGTCGACCTAACTATTGGGATGGCCTCATGGACTTTGGAGGTTTCTCCGAATTTGTACGATTTTGGACCATAGAATGGGCAGAATTCCCATGGATTGGAGGGCACAGTCCTAATATGTGTCTCCAGGGGCCCCAGCCTGGAGAGTGTGTGGCCCATGACTTTGAGGACTTAAGTCTGAAAACACAAACTCAGCTTAGGTTTGGGTACGTAGGTATGGCAGGCCGGATCTAGAAACCATGAGAAGAAAGTGCGAGTCTGAGGCGCTTGCTCAAGCTTTTGTCTCTGGATTTTGTATCAGTGATGGCCGTTGAATGTCGGGGAGGCCTCATGGCCATGGACGAATCTTCCTCTCTGAGGATTTGCCCCGATTCCCAATCGATTTTCGTCAATCTGTGGTATGGGAGGACTCCTTTCAGTTTTGTTACCTCAGGTGTCCCACCAAAAGAGGAATTCCAAAGCGAAGCCATGGAGAAGACTGAAGAGACACCCCGAACTATGGTTCAAAATTGGGGCCTAGGGGCATGGCAAGCCCAATATGCTATCTCTTCATCCAGCCACTGAGAGGCCTTACTTGGGGACTGGGCTCACGCTGAGGGTCACAATGTGTGTTTGTGACCATTGAGGCCCAAGAGCATGGGCGGGGCCTCATGGGCCACACTGGCTTCAACTACACTGAAGGTTGGACAACATGCCAACCACAAGGTTTCTTGCCATGGGGAAGGAGTTCTGATTTATGCATCATGTTCAACCCTGGGCAGTGATTGGAGATAAGGTCTAGATTCTGAAGCCTGAAAACCGAGGTTGGGAAGAGATGATGACCTAAGGCCATGGCGGCTCGATGTGCTCAGTGTGCGGCTAGCAGTCGGGGTGGGCCAGGAGGTCCAGGCTCAGGCTGTGTCAGAAAGGGCATTAATGCCCTGGTCAGCCTATGTTTTTGGGGTACAGCCAAGGTAGGTTCAGGTTGATCCTCACTTGGGGTTACTGGGTCACCCCTGAGGGCAAAGTTTTTCTTCTGGAGGCAGGCAGAATGCTGCATTGTAGTTCTGGATTGGCAAACTGGAGGGCTTGTGGGCCAGTAGTCTGAGGACAGAAGTCTGAGAACACAAGCTAGGCTTAGGTTTCTGGATGAGGACATGGCAGGCACAATCTACAGAACAGAATCGAGATCTCGTGCATCTAAGTCAGGGCGAGGATCGGATGATCGCTCAGGTTGGAGTTTCTGTCCCTGATGGCCCCTTCATGAATGGGGGGCATCACGAGGCCATGGGGGTTTTCCCACGATGGGAGTTGTGAGCAGCTCTAAAATGCAAAGAGTCTTCTGCAGGACAATGGAGACCTGTTGTTTGGCTCCAGGCCAATGATTCTGAGCAGGGTTCTAAGGATGGATGGCAGGGTAGCCCACCTCGCATTCTAATTGTCTCCTAGCAACAAGACAGGTTAGATCTGCTGGATCTGGGGGAGCAACCGAGGAGGCTGAGTTGAAATGGACTCTCCTGTGGATGGGTCCTAATGTGCTTTTGTGTCTATGGAGACCTTGGAATGAAGCGGTGGCACTGGGGCCCGGAAGGGTTCTCCTAAACAGAGGCTTTGACACAGCTCCAACGTCCAAGTATCCCATGTTTAGATGAGATGTTTTCTGATGGGGGAGTCAAGAAAGAGACATATGCTGGTTTTGAAATCCAGGCTTCTGAGGAGAGATGTTGGACACCAATGCAATGGATCTAATAAGTGCCTAGGGGCCTGTTGTTTCCTTTTTACCTCTGGGGACATCTGTCTATGGGTCTGAGTGCAGGGAGGTGCTCCGATGGGCTCAGATTGCCCCTCTTTTTCCTGGGAAGACACCACTATTGAGATGGATCAGGGACTTTGGAGGTTTATCCTATTAGAAGGGTTGTGGCCATTGGAATGGGCACACACAATTCCCTTGGAGAGGGCAAGTACAGTCCTCAGGTTTGGCTCCAGGGGCCTGAGCCTGTAGGTTGTGTAGGCCAGGGCTGTTTGGACAGTTGTTTGAAAACACAAACACGTCTTAGGTTTCGGGACATAAATATGGCAGGACTGATCTACAGACCATGAGGAGAACTCTTCGGGATTTGAAAAAAGGGCGAGTGTGAGGCTCTTGCTCAAGTTTTTGTCTCTGGATACCGTGTCACTCATGGTCGTGAAATTTCTGGGTGACTTCTTAGGAAATGGACGAGTCTTTCTATCTGCTGGTTTGGCCCAGTCCAAAGAGTTTGTGGTCATTCTGTGGGATGGAAGAAGTCCGTTTTTTTTGCTGTTGTTATTTTCTTTTTTAACCTCAGGTGTCCCACCAAATGAGGGGTTCCAAAGTAGAGCTCTGGGGAGGGGCGATTGGACAATCAGAAATCTGGTTAAAAATTGGGGCCTAGGGACATGTCAAGCCCATTATGGCATCTAATGGTCCAGCCACTGAGAGGAATTACTAGAGGACAGTACTCATGCTGAGGGTCACAATGCGTGTTTATGCCCTCGTCGCACACAAGAATGGGTGGGGCCTCAGGATGAATGCTGGTTTCTCCTACACTGAACGTTGGACAACGTGCCAACCACAAGGTTTCTTGCCATGGGTAAGGAGGAGTTGTGATTTCTGCATCACACTCACGCCTGGGCAGTGATTGGAGATAAGGTCTCGGTTTTGAAGACTGAAAACTTAGATAGGGAAGAGATGATGACCTAAGGCCATGGCGGGTCTGATGTGCTCAGTGTGCGGTCAGCTTTCTGGGTGTTGGTCAGGAGGTCCAGCCTCATGTTGTGTCCGACAGTGCATTAGTGCCCAGGGTAGACTACATAATTTGGGTAAAGTCGAGTGCTGTGTAGGTTTATCCTCATTTAAGGTGCCTGGGCAGCTCATGAGGCAATAATTTTTTTCTAGAGGTCAGGCAGAGTGCTGCATTGTGGGTCCGGAATTGCCAAACTTGAGGGCTTCGGGACCAGGAGTGTGAGGATAGATGTCTGAGAAGACAAGCTAGACTTGAGTTTCAGGGAGAGGGCACGGCAGGTACCCCCTGCAGATCTGAACCAATATCTCATGCATCTGAAGTCAGGGCGAGGATTAGACGTTGGCTCAGGTTGGAGTTTCCGTGCATGAATGCCGCTCCCTGAAGGGAGTAGAATCTCGAGGCCATTGAGGTTTTCCCACGTTGGGAGTTGTGGGATGCCCCCTTCAAGGATTCCTTCTGCGGGACAATTGAGAATGTTGGACAGCTCCGGGACATCCCATATGGAATGACTCCAGAGCACCGTTCGAGGAAGGATGCCTGGGAAGCCCGCCTCGCATTCCAATTGTCTCCTAGGAACAAGACAGTTTATATCTGATTGCTCTGCGGGAGAATCCGGGGTGGCTGAGTTGAAATGGACTTTCCTGAGGATGGGTCCTAATGTGTTTTTGTGTCCATGATGGCCTTGGAATGGGGCGGTGGCACCGGTACCTTGAAGTACTCTCCTAAGCTTTTGACATAGCTCCCATGCACAGGTTTCCTTGTGGAGACGAGATGAGTTCTGATGGGTGCCTCAGGAAAACGCCTATGCTCGTATTGGAATCAGGCTTTTGAGGAGACATGCCTGTAAACCAAGGCAATGGATCCTATTATGGCCTAGTGTCCTGTCTGGTTCAATCATCTTCTCTGGGGTCATCCATCTATGGTATGAGTGGAGGTAGATTATCAGCTGGTGTCTGACAGCCCTTGTTTGTTCCGGTCGACCTACACTATTGGGATGGCCTCATGGACTTTGGAGGGTTCTCCTCATTGGTACGATTTTGGACCATGGTATGCGCAGAATTCCCATGGATTCTGTAGGCACAGTCCTAATGTGTGGCTCCAGGGGCCCCAGCCTGGAGGATGTGTTTCCCAGGACATTGAGGACAGAAGTCTGAAAACACAAACTCGGCTTAGGTTGGGGACGTAGATATGGCAGGCACAATTTAAAAACCATGAGAAGAACTCTTCAGGATATGAAGAAATAGCGAGTCTGAGGCACTTGCTCAGGATTTGTCTCTGGATTTTGTATCAACGATGGCCGTGGAATGTGGCGAGGTCTCATGGGCCATGGACGAATCTTCCTCTCTGTGGATTTGGCACGGTCCCAATTGTTTTTCGTCAATCTATGGGAAGGCAGGTCTCCTTACAGGCTTGTTACCTCAGGTGTCCCATCCAAAGAGGAATTCCAAAGCAGAGCCCTGGCGAAGAGTGATGGGACAACCCAAACTATGATTAAAAATTGGGGCCTAGGGGCATGGCAGGCCCAATATGCTGTCTCTTCATCTAGCCACTGAGAGGCCTTACTTGGGGACTGGGCTCACGCTGAGGGTCACAATGTGTGTTTGTGACCAATGTGGCCCAAGATCATGGGCGGGGCTTCATGGGCCACACTGGTTTCAACTACACTGAACTTTGGACAACATGTCAATCACAAAGTCTCTTGCCATGGGGAAAGAGTTCTAATTTCTGCATCATTTTCCACCCTGGGCAGTGGTTGGAGATAAGGTCTAGGTTCTGAAGCCTAAAAACCGCGGTTGGGAAGAGATGACGCTATAAGGCCATGCGGGTCTGATGTGCTCAGTGTGCGGTCAGCCTCCTGGGTTTTGGTCCGGAGGTTCGGGCTCATGTGGTGTCAGACAGTGCATTAGTGCCAAGGTTAGACTATATAATTTGGGTACAGTCGAGTGCCGTGTAGGTTAATCCTCATTTGAGGTGCCTGGGCAGCTCATTAAGCAAGATATTTTTTTCTAGAGGGCAGGCAGAGTGCTTCATTGTGGGTGCGGAATTGCCAAACTTGAGGGAGATCTGAACAAATATCTCATGCATCTGAAGTCACGGCGAGGATCAGACGTTGGCTCAGGTTGGAGTTTCTGTGCATGACTGCCCCTTCATGAACGGCGCAGAATTTCAAGGCCATGGAGGTTTTCCCACTTTGGTAGTTGTGGGATGCCCACTTCAAGGATTCTTCTGCGGGACAATTGAGACCTGTTGGGCAGCTCCTGGACATCCCATATTGAATGACTCCAAAGCACCGTTCGAGGATGGATGCCAGGGAAGCCGGCCTCGCATTCCAATTGTCTTCTAGCAAAAAGACAGTTGAGATCTGATGGCTCTGCGGGAAAACCGGGATGGCTGAGTTGAAATGGACTTTCCTGAGGATGGGGCCTAATGTGTGTTTTTGTCCATGGGAGCCTTGGAATGGGGCGGTTCCACCGGTACCCTGAATTATTCTCCTAAGCTTTTGACATAATTCCCATGCACAAGTTTCCTAGTGGCCACGAGATTTTTTCTGATGGGTGCGTCAGAAAACTCCCTATGCTGGTATTGGAATCCAGGCTTTTGAGGAGACATGCCTGTAAACCAAAGCAATGGTTCCGATTATGGCCTAGGGTCCTGTTTGGTTCCATCTTCTTCTCTGGAGACATCCATCTATGGTATGAGTGGAGGTAGATGCTCAGGTGGTGTCAGACCGCACTTGTTGTCCCGGGAGACCTACACTTTTGGGATGGCTTCGGGGACTTTGGAGTGTTTTCCTAATTTGTACGATTTTGGACAATGGAATGGGCAGAATTCCCATGGATTGGGTAAGCACAGTCCTAATGTGTGGCTCCAGTGGCCCCAGCCTGGAGGGTGTGTGTCCCAGGAACTTGAGGACAGAAGTCTGAAAACACAAACTCGGCGTAGGTTTGGGGACGTAGGTATGGCAGGCCCAATCTACAAACCATGAGAAGAACTCTTCAGGATATGAAGAAAGAGAGATTCTGAGGCACTTGCTCAGACTTTTGTCTCTGGATTTTGAATCAACGATGGCCGTGGAATGTCGGGAGTCCTCATGGGCCATGGACGAATCTTCCTCTGTGGATTGGCCCGGTCCCAATTGTTTTTCGTCAATCTGTGGGATGGGAGGTATCCTTTCAGGTTTGTTACCTCAGGTGTCCCAACCAAAGAGGAATTCGAAAGCAGAGCCGTAGGGAAGAATGAAGGGACAACCCAAACTATGGTTAAAAATTGGGGCCTAGGGGCATGGCAGGCCCAATATGCTGTCTCGTCATCCAGCCACTGAGAGGCCTTACTTGAGGACTGGGCTCAGTCTGAGCGTCAGAATCTGTGTTTGTGACCAATGTGTCCCACGAGCATGGCGGGGCCTCATGGGCCACACTGGTTTCAACTACACTGAACTTTGGACAACATGCCAATCACAAGATTTCTAGCCATGGGGAAGGAGTTCTGATTTCTGCATCATTTTCAACCCTGGGCAGTGGTTGGAGATATGGTCTAGGTTCTGAAGGCTGAAAACCGCAGTTGGGAAGAGATGACAATCTAAGGCCATGGCGGATCTGATGTGCTCAGTGTGCTGTCAGCTAGTGGGTGTTGGTCAGGAGGTTCGGGCTCAGGTTTTGTCAGACAGTGCATTAGTGCTCAGGTTAGACTATATAATTTGGGTACAGTCGAGTGCCGTGTAGGTTTATCCTCATTTGAGGTGCCTTGCCAGCTCATTAGGCAAGATATTTATTGTAGAGCGAAGGCAGAGAGCTGCATTGTGCGTCAGGAATTGCCAAACTTGATGTCTTCTGGGCCAGAAGAGTGAGAACAGAAGTCTGAGAACACAAGCTAGACTTGGGTAAGGCCGAGGGCACAGCAGGTACCCCCTGCAGATCTGAACCAATAATTCAAGCATCTGAAGTCACGGCGAGTATCAAACGTTGGCTAAGTTTCAGTTTCTGTGCATGACTGCCCCTTCATGAACGAAGCCGAGTCTCAAGGCATGGAGGTTTTCCCACGTTGGGAGTTGTGGGATGCCCCCTTCAAGGATTCCTACTGCGGGACAATTGAGACCTGTTGGGCAGCTCCAGGACATCCCATATGGAATGACTCCAGAGCACCGTTCGAGGATGGATGCCAGGGAATCGTGCATAGCATTCCAATTGCCTCCTAGCAACAAGACAGTTGAGATCTGATGGCTCTGCGGGAGCAACCGGGGTAGCTGAGTTGAAATGGACTTTCCTGAGCATGGGGCCTAATGTGTGTGTGAGTTCATGAGTGCCTTGTAATGGGGCGGTGGAACCGGGACCCTGAATTATTCCCCTAAGCATTTGACATAGCTCCCATGCACAAGTTTCCTTGTGGAGACGAGATTTGTTCTGATGGGTGCCTCATTTAACCCCCTATGCTGGTATTGGAATCCAGGTTTTTGAGGAGACACGCCTGTAAACTAAAGCAATGGATCCGATTATGGCCTAGGGTCCTGTCTGGTTCCATCTTCTTCTCTGGGGACATCCATCTATGGTATGAGTTGGAGGTAGATGCTCAGGTGGTGTCAGACCGCCCTTGTTTGTCCCGGAAGACCTACACTATTAGGATGGCCTCGGGGACTTTGGAGGGTTCTCCTAATTTGTACGATTTTGGACAATGGAATGGGAAGAATTCCCATGCATGGGTTAGGCACAGTCCTAATGTTTGGCTCCAGGGGCCCCAGCCTGGAGTGTGTGTGGCTCTGGAGTTGGAGGACAGAAGTCTGAAAACACAAACTCAGGCTAGTTATGGGGACATACGTATGGCAGGTCCAATCTACAAACCATGAGAAGAACTCTTCAGGATATGAAGAAAGAGCGAGTCTGAGGCGCTTGCTCAGGATTTTGTCTCTGAATTTTGTATCAACGATGGCCGTGGAATGTGGGGAGGCCTCATGGTTCATGGACGAATTTTCCTCTCTGTGGATTTGGCCCGGTCCCAGTTGTTTTCCTCAATCTGTGAGTTGGGAGCTCTCCTTTAGTGTTTACCTCAGGTGTCCCAACCAAAGAGGAATTCCAAAGCATGCCCTGGGGAAGAGTGAAGGGGCAACCCAAACTTCGGTTAAAAATTGGGTTCTAGGGGCATGGCAGGCCCAATATGCCTTCTCTTCATCCAGCCACTGAGAGGCCTTACTTGAGGACTGGGCTCAGGCTGAGGGTCACAATGTGAGTTGGTGAAAAATGTGGCCCGTGAGAATGGGCGGGACCTCAGGGGCCACACTGGATTCAATTACACTGAACTTTGGACAACATGCCAATCACAAGTTTTCTTGCCAAGGGGGAGGAGTTCTGATTTCTGCATCATTTTCCACCCTGGGCAGTGGTTAGAGATAAGGTCTAGGTTCTGAAACCTGAAAACCGCAGTTGGGAAGAGATGACGACCTAAGGCCATGGCGGGTCTTATGCGCTATGTGTGTGGTCAGCTGCCTGCGTGTTGGTCATGAGGTTCGGGCTCAGGTTGTGTCAGACAGTGCATTAGTGCCCAGGTTAGACTATATAATTTGTGTACAGTCGAGTGCCGTGTAGGTTTATCATCATTTGTGTTGCCTGGGCAGCTAAGTAGGCAAGATAATTTTTCTAAAGGGCCGGCAGAGTGCTGCATTGTGGGTCCGGAATTGCCAAAATTGAGGGCTTCTGGGCCAGGAGCGTGAGGACAAAAGTCTGAGAACACAAGCTAGACTTGGGCTTCAGGCCGAGGGCACGGCAGGTACCCCCTGCAGATCTGAACCAATATCTCAAGCATCTGAAGTCACGGCGAGGATCAGACGTTGGCTCAGGTTGGAGTTTCTGTGCATGACTGCCCCTTCATGAACGGAGCAGAGTCTCAAGGCCATGGAGGTTTTCCCACCTTGGGAGTTGTGGAATGCCCCCTTGAAGGATTCCTTGTGCGGGACAATTGAGACCTGTTGGGTAGCTCCAGGACATCCCATATGGAATGACTCCAGAGCACCGTTAGAGGATTGATGCCAGGGAAGCCCGCCTCGCATTCCAATTGTGTCCTAGCCACAAGACAGTTGAGATCTGATGGCTCTGCTGGGGTGGCTGAGTTGAAATGGACTTTCCTGAGTATGGGGATTAATGAGTGTTTATGTCCATGAGGGCCTTGGAATGGGGCGGCGGCACCGTGACCCTGAAGTATTCTCCTAAGCTTTTGACATAGCTGCCATGCACAAGTTTCCTTGTGGTGACGAGATTTGTTCTGATGGGTGCCTCAGGAAACCCCCTATGCTTGTATTGGAATCCAGGCATTTGATGAGACATGCCTGTAAACCAAACCAATGGATCCGTTTATGGCCTAGGGTCCTGTCTGGTTCTCTGGGTTCATCCATCTATGGTATGAGTGGAGGTGGATGCTTTGCGGGTGTCAGAACGCCCCTGTTTGTCCCTGGAGACCTACACTATTAGGATGGGCTCGGGGACTTTGGAGGGTTCTCCTAATTTATACGATTTTTGACAATGGAATGGGCAGAATTCCCATGGATTGGGTAGGCATCGTCATAATGTGTGGCTCCAGGGGCCCCAGCCTGGAGGGAGTGGGGCCCAGGACTTTGAGGGAGGAAGTCTGAAAACACAAACTCAGCTTAGGTTTGGGGACATAGGTATGGCAGGCCCAATCTACAAACCATCAGAAGAACTCTTCAGGATATAAAGAATGAGCGAGTCTGATGCACTTGCTCAGGATTTTCTCTCTGGATTTTGTATCAACGATGGCCGTGGAATGTGAGGAGGCCTCATGGGCCATGGACGAATCTTCCTCTCTGTGGATTTGGCCAAGTCCCAATTGTTTTCCATCAATCTGAGGGAATGGATGTCTCCTTTCAGGTTTGTTACCTCAGGTGTCCCAACCAAAGAGGAATTCCAAAGCAGAGCCCTAGGGAAGAGTGAAGGGACAACCCAAACTATGGTTAAAAATTGGGGCCTAGGGGCATTGGAGGCCCATATGCTGTCTCTTCATCCAGCCACTGGGAGGCCTTACTTGAGGACTGGGCTCAGGCTGAGGGTCACAATGTGTGTTTGTGACCAATGTGGCCTGCGGGCATGGGCAGGGCCTCATGGGCCACACTGGATTCAACTACACTGAACTTTGGACAACAGGCCAATCACGAGGTTTCTGGCCATGGGGAAGGAGTTCAGATTTCTGCATCATTTTCAACCCTGGGCAGTGGTTGGAGATAAGGTCTAGGTTCTGAAGCCTGAAAACCGCACTTGGGGAGAGATGACGACCTAAAACCTTGGCTGGTCGTATGCGCTCCTTGTGCGGTCAGCTGCCTGGGTGTTGGTCAGCAGGTTCGGGATCAGGTTGTGTCAGACAGTGCATTAGTGCCCAGGTTAGACTATATAATTGGGTACAGTCGAGTGCCGTGTAGGTGGATCCTCATTTGTGGTGCCTGGGCAGCTCATTAGGCAAGTTATATTTTCTAGAGGGCAGGCAGAGTGCTGCATTGTTGGTCCAGAATTGCCAAACTTGAGGGCTTCTGGGCCAGGAGTGTGAGGAGAGAAGTCTGAGAACACAAGCTAGACTTGGGCTTCAGGCCGAGGGCACGGCAGGTACCCCTTGCAGATCTGAACCAATATCTCAAGAATCTGAAGTCACGGCGAGGATCAGTCGTTGGCTCAGGTTGGAGTTTCTGTGCATGACTTCCCCTTCATGAACAGAGCGGAGTCTCAAGGGATAGGAGGTTTTCCCACGTTGGGAGTTGTGGGAAGCCCCCTTCAAGGATTCCTTGTGCGGGACAATTGAGACCTGTTGGGTAGCTCCAGGACATCCCATATGGAATGACTCCAGAGCACCGTTAGAGGATGGATGCCAGGGAAGCCCACCTCGCATTCGAATTGTCTCCTAGCAACAACACAGTAGAGATGTGATTGCTCTGCGGGAGCAACCCGGGTGTCTGAGGTGAAATGGACTTTCCTGAGGATGGGGCCTAATGTGTGTTTGTGTCCATGGGGGCCTTAGAATGGGGCGGTGGCACCAGAAACCTAAAGTATTCTCCTAAGCTTTTGACATGGCTCCCATGCACAAGTTACCTTGTGAAGACGAGATTTGTTCTGATGTGTGCCTCAGGAAACCCCCTATGCTGGAATTGGAATCCAGGCTTTTGAGGAGACATGCCTGTAAACCAAAGCAATGGATCCTATTATGTCCTAGGGTCCTGTCTGGTTCAATCTTCTTCTCTGGGTTCATCCATCTATGGTATGAATGGAGGTGGATCTCAGCTGGTGTCAGACCGCGCTTGTTTGCCCCGGGAGACCTACACTATTGGGAGGGCCTCGGGGACTTTGGAGTATTCTCCTAATTTGTACGATTTTGGACAATGGAATGGGCAGAATTCCCTGGATTGGGTAGGCAGCGTCCTAATGTGTGGCTCCAGGTGCCCCAGCCTGGAGGGTGTGTGGCCCAGTACTTTGAGGACAGAATTCTGAAAACAGAAACTCACCTTAGGTTTGGGGACATAGGTATGGCAGACCCAATCTACAAACCATGAGAAGAACTCATCAGGATATTAAGAAAGAGCGAGTCTGAGGCGCTTGCTCAGGCTTTTGTCTCTGGATTTTATATCAACGATGGCCGTGGAATGTGGGGAGGCCTCATGGGCCATGGATGAATCTTCCTCTCTGTGGATTTGGCCCGGTCCCAATTGTTTTTCGTCAAGCTGTGGGATGGGAGGTCTCCTTTCACGTTTGTTAACTCAGGTGTCCAAACCAAAGAGGAATTCCAAAGCAGAGCCCTGGGGAAAAGTGAAGGGACAACCCAAACTATGGTTAAATATTGGGCCTAGGGGCATGGCAGGCCCAATATGCTGTCTCTTCATCCAGCCACTGAGAGGCCTTACTTGAGGACTGGGCTCAGGCTGAGAGTCAGAATGTGTGTTTGTGACCAATGTGTCCCACAGCATGGTGGGGCCTCATGGCCAAACTGGTTTCAACTACACTGAACTTTGGACAACATGCCAATCACAAGGTTTCTAGCCATGGGGAATGAGTTCTGATTTCTGCATCATTTTCAATCCTGGGCAGTGGTTGGAGATATAGTCTAGGTTTTTGAAGCCTGCAAACCGCAGTTGTGGAGAGATGACGACCTAAGGCCTTGGCGGGTCGTATGCGCTCCGTGTGCGGTCAGCTGCCTGGCTGTTGGTCAGGAGGTTTGGGCTCAGGTTGTGTCCGACAGTTCATTAGTGCCCAGGTTAGACTATATAATTTGGGTATAGGCGAGTGCCGTGTAGGTTGATCCTCTATTGGGGTGCCTGGGCCGATCATTAGGGAATATTTTCTTTCTATAGGGCTGTCAGAGTGCTGCATTGTGGGTCCGGAATTGCCAAACTTGACGGATTCTTGGCCAGAAGTGTGAGGACAGAAGTCTGAGAACACAAGCTAGACTTCGCCTCAGGCCGAGGGCACGGCAGGTACCTCTTGCAGATCTGAACCAATATCTCAAGCATCTGAAGTCACGGCGAGGATCAGACGTTGGCTCAGGTTGGAGTTTCTGTGCATGACTTCCCCTTCATGAACGGAGCGGAGTCTCAAGGGATAGGAGGTTTTGCCACGTTGGGAGTTGTGGGATGCCCCCTTCAAGGATTCCTTCTGCGGGACATTTGAGAACTGTTGGGCAGCTCCAGGACATCCCATATGGAATGACTCCCGAGCACCGTTCGAGGATGAATGCCAGGGAAGCCCGCCTCGCAACCAATTGTCTCCTAGCAACAAGACAGTTGACATGTGATTGCTCTGCGGGAACAACCGGGGTGGCTGAGGTGAAATGGAATTTCCTGAGGATGGGGCCTAATGGGTGTTTGTGTCCATGGGGGCGTTGAAATGGGGCGGTGGCACCAGGACCATGAAGTATTCTCCTAAGGTTTTGACATAGCTCCCATGCACAAGTTTCCTTGTGGAGACGAGATTTGTTCTGATGGGTGCCTCAGGAAACCCCCTCTGCTGGAATTGGAATCCAGGCTTTTGAGGAGACATGCCTGTAAACCAAAGCAATGGATCAGAATGTGGCCTAGGGTCCTGGTGGTTCAATCTTTTACTCTGGGGACATCCATCTATGGTATGAGTGGAGGTAGACGGTCAGCTGGTGTCAGACTACCCTTGTTTGACCCGGGAGACCTACACTATTGTGATGGCCTCGGGGACTTTGATTGTTTCTCCTAACGTGTACGATTTATACAATGGAATGGGCAGAATTCCCATGGATGGGGTAGGCACAGTCCTAATGTGTGGCTCCAGGGGCCGCAGCCTGGAGGGTGTGTGGCCCAGGAATTTGAGGACAGAATTCTGAAAACACAAACTCAGCCTAAGTTTGGGGACGTAGGTATGGCAGGCCCAATCTACACACCATGAGAAGAACTCTTCAGGATATGAAGAAAGAGCGAGTCTGAGGCCATTGCTCAGGATTTTGTCTCTATATTTCGTATCAACGATGGCCGTGGAATGTGGGGAGGCCTCATAGGACATGGACGAATCTTCCTCTCTGTGGATTTGGCCCGGTCCCAATTGTTTTTCGTCAATCTGTGGGATGGGAGGTCTCCTTTCAGGTTTGTTACCTCAGGTGTCCCAACCAAAGAGGAATTCGAAAACAGAGCCCTGGGGAAGAGTGAAGGGACAACCCAAACTATGGTTAAAAATTGGGGCCTAGGGGCATTGGAGACCCAATATGTTGTCTCTTCATCCAGCCACTGAGAGGCCTTACTTGAGGACTGGGCTCAGGCTGAGGGTCACAATGTGTGTTTTTCACCAATGTGGCCCGAGAGCGTGGGCGAGACCTCATGGGCCACACTGGTTTCAACTACACTGAACTTTGGAGGACATGCCAATCACAAGGTTTCTAGCCATGGGGAAGGAGTTCTGATTTCTGCATCATTTTCAAACCTGGGCAGTGATTGGAGATAAGGTCTAGGTTCTGAAGCCTGAAAACCGCAGTTGGGATGAGATGACAACCTAAGGCCATGGCGGGGCTGACGTGCTCAGTGTGCGGTCAGCTGCCTGGGTGTTGGTCAGCAGGTTCTGGCAGAGGTTGTGTCAGACAGTGCATTCGTGCCGAGGTTAGACAATATAATTTGGGTACAGTTGAGTGCCGTAGGTTGATCCTCATTTGTGGTGCCTGGACAGCTCATTAGGCAATATATTCTTTTTGGAGGGAAGGCAGAGTGCTGCATTGTGGGTCCGGAAATGCCAAACTTGAGGGCTTCTGGGCCAGGAGTGTGAGGACAGAAGTCTGAGAAGACAAGCTAGACTTGGGCTTCAGGCCGAGGGCACGGCAGGTACCCCCTGCAGATCTGAACCAATATCTCAAGCATCTGAAGTCATGGCGAGGATCAGACGTTGGCTCAGGTTGGAGTTTCTGTCCATGACTGCCCCTTCATGAACAGAGCAGAGTCTCAAGGCCATGGAGGTTTTCCCACGTTGGGAGTTGTGGGATGCCCCCTTGAAGGATTCCTTGTGCGGGACAATTGAGACCTGTTGGGCATCTCCAGGACATCCCATATGGAATGACTCCGGAGCACCGTTAGAGGATGGATGCCAGGGAAGCCCGCCTCGCATTCCAATTGTCTCCTAGCCACAAGACAGTTGAGATCTGATGGCTCTGCTGGGGTGGCTGAGTTGAAATGGTCTTTCCTTAGTATGGGGCCTAATGAGTGTTTATGTCCATGGGGGCCTTGGAATGGGGCGGAGGCATGGACCCTGAAGTATTCTCCTAAGCTTTTGACACAGCTGCCATGCACAAGTTTCCTTGTGGTGACAAGTTTTGTTCTGATGGGTGCCTCAGGAAACCCCCTATGCTGGTATTGGAAACCAGGCATTTGATGAGACATGCCTGTAAACCAAAGCAATGGATCTGATTATGGCCTAGGGTCCTGTCTGGTTCAATCTTCTTCTCTGGGTTCATCCATCTATGGTATGAGTGGAGGTGGATCTCAGCTGGTGTCAGACCGCCCTTGTTTGTCCCGGGAGACCTACACTATTGGGATGGCTCGGGGACGTTGGAGGGTTCTCCTAATTTGTACGATTTTAAACAATGGAGTGGGCAGAATTCCCATGGATGGGGTAGGCAAAGTCCTAAAGTGTGGCTCCAGGGGCCCCAGCCTGGAGGGTGTGTGGCCCTGGACTTTGAGGACAGAAGTCTGAAAACACAAACTCAGCTTAGGTTTGGGGACGTAGGTATGGCATGCCCAATCTACACACCATGAGAAGAACTCTTCAGGATATGAAGAAAGAGCGAGTCTGAGGCCATTGCTCAGGCTTTTGTCTCTATATTTTGTATCAACGATGGCCGTGGAATGTGGGGAGGCCTCATAGGACATGGACGAATCTTCCTCTCTGTGGATTTGGCCCAGTCCCAATTGATTTTCGTCAATCTGTGGGAATGGATGTCTACTTTCTGGTTTGGTTACCTCAGGTGTCCCAACCAAAGAGGAATTCGAAAACAGAGCCCTGGGGAAGAGTGAAGGGACAACCCAAACTATGGTTAAAAATTGGGGCCTAGGGGCATGGCAGGCCCAATATTCTGTCTCTTCATCCAGCCACTGAGAGGCCTTACTTGAGGACTGGGCTCAGGCTGAGGGTCACAATGTGTGTTTTTGACCAATGTGGCCCTAGAGCGTGGGTGAGACCATATGGGACACACTGGTTTCAACTACACTGAACTTTGGACAACATGCCAATCACAAGGTTTCTAGCCATGGGGAAGGAGTTCTGATTTCTGCATCATTTTCAACCCTGGGAAGTGGTTGGAAATAAGGTCTAGGTTCTGAAGCCCGAAAACCGAAGTTGGGAAAGATGACGACCTAAGGCCTAGGTGGGTCTGACCTGCTCAGTGTGCGGTCAGCTGCCTGCGTGTTGGTCAACAAGTTCGGGCTCTGGTTGTGTCAGACAGTGCATTAGTGCCCAGGTTAGACAATATAATTTGGGTACAGTCGAGGGCCGTGTAGGTTGATCCTCATTTGTGGTGCCTGGTCAGCTCATTAGGCAATATATTCTTTTTGGAGGGCAGGCAGAGTGCTGCATTGTGGGTCCGGAATTGCCAAACTCGAGGGCTTCTGGGCCAGGAGTCTGAGGACAGAAGTCTGAGAACACAAGCTAGACTTGGGTTTCAGGCCGAGGGCACGGCAGGTACCCCCTGCAGATCTAAACCAATATCTCAAGCATCTGAAGTCACGGCGAGGATCAGACGTTGGCTCAGGTTTGAGTTTCTGTGCATGACTGCTCCTTCATGAACGGAGCAGAGTCTCAAGGCCATGGAGGTTTTCCCACCTTGGGAGTTGTGGGATGCCCCCTTGAAGGATTCCTTGTGCGGGACAATTGAGACCTGTTGGGTAGCTCCAGGACATCCCATATGGAATGACTCCAGAGCACCGTTAGAGGATGGATGCCAGGGAAGCCCGCCTCGCATTCCAATTGTCTCCTAGCCACAAGACAGTTGAGATCTGATGATTCTGCTGGGGTGGCTGAGTTGAAATGGACTTTCCTGAGTATGGGGCCTAATGAGTGTTTATGTCCATGAGGGCCTTGGAATGGGGCGGCGGCACCGTGACCGTGAAGTATTCTCCTAAGCTTTTGACATAGCTGCCATGCACAAATTTCCTTGTGGTGACGAGATTTGTTCTGATGGGTGCCTCAGGAAACCCCCTATGCTTGTATTGGAATCCAGGCATTTGATGAGACATGCCTGTAAACCAAAGCAATGGATCCGTTTATGGCCTAGGGTCCTGTCTGGTTCTCTGGGTTCATCCATCTATGGTATGAGTGGAGGTGAATGCTTTGCAGGTGTCAGAACGCTCCTGTTTGTCCCTGGAGACCTACACTATTCGGATGGGCTCGGGGACTTTGGAGGGTTCTCCTAATTTGTACGATTTTTGACAATGGAATGGGCAGAATTCCCATGGATTGGGTAGGCATCGTCCTAATGTGTGGCTCCAGGGGCCCCAGCCTGGAGGGAGTGGGGCCCCAGGACTTTGAGGGAGGAAGTCTGAAAACACAAACTCAGCTTAGGTTTGGGGACATAGGTATGGCAGGCCCAATCTACAAACCATCAGAAGAACTCTTCAGGATATAAAGTATGAGCGAGTCTGATGCGCTTGCTCAGGATTTTCTCTCTGGATTTTGTATCAACGATGGCCGTGGAATGTGAGGAGGCCTCATGGGCCATGGACGAATCTTCCTATCTGTGGATTTGGCCCAGTCCCAATTGTTTTCCATCAATCTGAGGGAATGGATGTCTCCTTTCAGGTTTGTTACCTCAGGTGTCCCAACCAAAGAGGAATTCCAAAGCAGAGGCCTTGGGAAGAGTGAAGGGACAACCCAAACTATGGTTAAAAATTGGGGCCTAGGGGCATTGGAGGCCCAATATGCTGTCTCTTCATCCAGCCACTGAGAGGCCTTACTTGAGGACTGGGCTCAGGCTGAGGGTCACAATGTGTGTTTGTGACCAATGTGGCCTGCGGGCATGGGCAGGGCCTCATGGGCCACACTGGTTTCAACTACACTGAACTTTGGACAACAGGCCAATCACGAGGTTTCTTGCCATGGGGAAGGAGTTCAGATTCTGCATCATTTTCAACCCTGGGCAGTGGTTGGAGATAAGGTCTAGGTTCTGAAGCCTGAAAACCGCAGTTGGGGAGAGATGACGACCTAAAACCTTGGCGGGTCGTATGCGCTCATTGTGCGGTCAGCTCCCTGGGTGTTGGTCAGCAGGTTCGGGATCAGGTTGTGTCAGAGAGTGCATTAGTGCCCAGGTTAGACTATATAATTGGGTACAGTCGAGTGCCGTGTAGGTGGATCCTCATTTGTGGTGCCTGGGCAGCTCATTAGGCAAGATATATTTTCTAGAGGGCAGGCAGAGTGCTGCATTGTTGGTCCAGAATTGCCAAACTTGAGGGCTTCTGGGCCAGGAGTGTGAGGACAGAAGTCTGAGAACACAAGCTAGACTTGGGCTTCAGGCCGAGGGCACGGCAGGTACCCCTTGCAGATCTGAACCAATATCTCAAGCATTTGAAGTCACGGCGAGGATCAGACGTTGGCTCAGGTGGGAGTTTCTGTGCATGACTTCCCCTTCATGAACGGAGCAGAGTCTCAAGGGATAGGAGGTTTTCCCACGTTGGGAGTTGTGGGATGCCCCCTTCAAGGATTCCTTGTGCGGGACAATTGAGAACTGTTGGGTAGCTCCAGGACATCCCATATGGAATGACTCCAGAGCACCGTTAGAGGATGGATGCCAGGGAAGCCCACCTCGCATTCGAATTGTCTCCTAGCAACAACACAGTAGAGATGTGATTGCTCTGCGGGAGCAACCCGGGTGTCTGAGGTGAAATGGACTTTCCTGAGGATGGGGCCTAATGTGTGTTTGTGTCCATGGGGGCCTTAGAATGGGGCGGTGGCACCAGGACCCTAAAGTATTCTCCTAAGCTTTTGACATGGCTCCCATGCACAAGTTACCTTGTGAAGACGAGATTTGTTCTGATGTGTGCCTCAGGAAACCCCCTATGCTGGAATTGGAATCCAGGCTTTTGAGGAGACATGCCTGTAAACCAAAGCAATGGATCCTATTATGTCCTAGGGTCCTGTCTGGTTCAATCTTCTTCTCTGGGTTCATCCATCTATGGTATGAATGGAGGTGGATCTCAGCTGGTGTCAGACCGCCCTTGTTTGCCCCGGGAGACCTACACTATTGGGAGGGCCTCGGGTACTTTGGAGTATTCTCCTATTTGTACGATTTTGGACAATGGAATGGGCAGAATTCCCTGGATTGGGTAGGCAGCGTCCTAATGTGTGGCTCCAGGTGCCCCAGCCTGGAGGGTGTGTGGCCCAGTACTTTGAGGACAGAATTCTGAAAACAGAAACTCACCTTAGGTTTGGGGACATAGGTATGGCAGACCCAATCTACAAACCATGAGAAGAACTCATCAGGATATTAAGAAAGAGCGAGTCTGAGGCGCTTGCTCAGGCTTTTGTCTCTGGATTTTATATCAACGATGGCCGTGGAATGTGGGGAGGCCTCATGGGCCATGGATGAATCTTCCTCTCTGTGGATTTGGCCCGGTCCCAATTGTTTTTCGTCAAGCTGTGGGATGGGAGGTCTCCTTTCACGTTTGTTACCTCAGGTGTCCAAACCAAAGAGGAATTCCAAAGCAGAGCCCTGGGGAAAAGTGAAGGGAGAACCCAAAATATGGTTAAATATTGGGCCTAGGGGCATGGCAGTCCCAATATGCTGTCTCTTCATCCAGCCACTGAGAGGCCTTACTTGAGGACTGGGCTCAGGCTGAGAGTCAGAATGTGTGTTTGTGACCAATGTGTCCCACAGCATGGCGGGGCCTCATGGCCAAACTGGTTTCAACTACACTGAACTTTGGACAACATGCCAATCACAAGGTTTCTAGCCATGGGGAATGAGTTCTGATTTCTGCATCATTTTCAATCCTGGGCAGTGGTTGGAGATAAAGTCTAGGTTTTGAAGCCTGCAAACCGCAGTTGTGGAGAGATGACGACCTAAGGCCTTGGCGGGTCGTATGCGCTCCGTGTGCGGTCAGCTGCCTGGCTGTTGGTCAGGAGGTTTGGGCTCAGGTTGTGTCCGACAGTTCATTAGTGCCCAGGTTAGACTATATAATTTGGGTATAGGCGAGTGCCGTGTAGGTTGATCCTCTATTGGGGTGCCTGGGCCGATCATTAGGGAATATTTTCTTTCTATAGGGCTGACAGAGTGCTGCATTGTGGGTCCGGAATTGCCAAACTTGACGGATTCTTGGCCAGAAGTGTGAGGACAGAAGTCTGAGAACACAAGCTAGACTTCGCCTCAGGCCGAGGGCACGGCAGGTACCTCTTGCAGATCTGAACCAATATCTCAAGCATCTGAAGTCACGGCGAGGACCAGACGTTGGCTCAGGTTGGAGTTTCTGTGCATGACTTCCCCTTCATGAACGGAGCGGAGTCTCAAGGCCATGGAGGTTTTGCCACGTTGGGAGTTGTGGGATGCCCTCTTCAAGGATTCCTTCTGCGGGACATTTGAGAACTGTTGGGCAGCTCCAGGACATCCCATATGGAATGACTCCCGAGCACCGTTCGAGGATGAATGCCAGGGAAGCCCGCCTCGCATTCCAATTGTCTCCTAGCAACAAGACAGTTGACATGTGATTGCTCTGCGGGAGCAACCGGGGAGGCTGAGGTGAAATGGACTTTCCTGAGGATGGGGCCTAATGGGTGATTGTGTCCATGGGGGCGTTGAAATGGGGCGGTGGCACCAGGACCATGAAGTATTCTCCTAAGGTTTTGACATAGCTCCCATGCACAAGTTTCCTTGTGGAGACGAGATTTGTTCTGATGGGTGCCTCAGGAAACCCCCTCTGCTGGAATTGGAATCCAGGCTTTTGAGGAGACATGCCTGTAAACCAAAGGAATGGATCAGAATATGGCCTAGGGTCCTGGTGGTTCAATCTTTTACTCTGGGGACATCCATCTAAGGTATGAGTGGAGGTAGACGGTCAGATGGTGTCAGACTGCCCTTGTTTGACCCAGGAGACCTACACTATTGTGATGGCCTCGGGGACTTTGATTGTTTCTCCTAACTTGTACGATTTATACAATGGAATGGGCAGAATTCCCATGGATGGGGTAGGCACAGTCCTAATGTGTGGCTCCAGGGGCCGCAGCTTGGAGGGTGTGTGGCCCAGGACTTTGAGGACAGAATTCTGAAAACACAAACTCAGCTTAAGTTTGGGGACGTAGGTATGGCAAGCCTAATCTACACACCATGAGAAGAACTCTTCAGGATATGAAGAAAGAGCGAGTCTGAGCCATTGCTCAGGCTTTTGTCTCTATATTTCGTATCAACGATGGCCGTGGAATGTGGGGAGGCCTCATAGGACATGGACGAATCTTCCTCTCTGTGGATTTGGCCCGGTCCCAATTGTTTTTCGTCAATCTGTGGGATGGGAGGTCTCCTTTCAGGTTTGTTACCTCAGGTGTCCCAACCAAAGAGGAATTCGAAAACAGAGCCCTGGGGAAGAGTGAAGGGACAACCCAAACTATGGTTAAAAATTGAGGCCTAGGGGCATTGGAGACCCAATATGTTGTCTCTTCATCCAGCCACTGAGAGGCCTTACTTGAGGACTGGGCTCAGGCTGAGGGTCACAATGTGTGTTTTTCACCAATGTGGCCCGAGAGCGTGGGCGAGACCTCATGGGCCACACTGGTTTCAACTACACTGAACTTTGGAGGACATGCCAATCACAAGGTTTCTAGCCATGGGGAAGGAGTTCTGATTTCTGCATCATTTTCAACCCTGGGCAGTGATTGGAGATAAGGTCTAGGTTCTAAAGCCTGAAAACCGCAGTTGGGATGAGATGACAACCTAAGGCCATGGCGGGGCTGACGTGCTCAGTGTGCGGTCAGCTGCCTGGGTGTTGATCAGCAGGTTCTGGCTGAGGTTGTGTCAGACAGTGCATTCGTGCCGAGGTTAGACAATATAATTTGGGTACAGTTGAGTGCCGTAGGTTGATCCTCATTTGTGGTGCCTGGCCAGCTCATTAGGCAATATATTCTTTTTGGAGGGCAGGCAGAGTGCTGCATTGTGGGTCCGGTAATGCCAAACTTGAGGGCTTCTGGGCCAGGAGTGTGAGGACAGAAGTCTGAGAAGACAAGCTAGACTTGGGCTTCAGGCCGAGGGCACGGCAGGTACCCCCTGCAGATCTGAACCAATATCTCAAGCATCTGAAGTCACGGCGAGGATCAGACGTTGGCTCAGGGTGGAGTTTCTGTGCATGACTGCCCCTTCAAAACAGAGCAGAGTCTCAAGGCCATGGAGGTTTTCCCACGTTGGGAGTTGTGGGATGCCCCCTTGAAGGATTCCTTGTGCGGGACAATTGAGACCTGTTGGGCATCTCCAGGACATCCCATATGGAATGACTCCAGAGCACCGTTAGAGGATGGATGCCAGGTAAGCCCGCCTCGCATTCCAATTGTCTCCTAGCCACAAGAAAGTTGAGATCTGATGGCTCTGCTGGGGTGGCTGAGTTGAAATGGACTTTCCTGAGTATGGGGCCTAATGAGTGTTTATGTCCATGGGGGCCTTGGAATGGGTGGAGGCACTGTGACCCTGAAGTATTCTCCTAAGCTTTTGACACAGCTGCCATGCACAAGTTTCCTTGTTGTGACAAGTTTTGTTCTGATGGGTGCCTCAGGAAACCCCCTATGCTGGTATGGAATCCAGGCATTTGATGAGACATGTCTGTAAACCAAAGCAATGGATCTGATTATGGCCTAGGGTCCTGTCTGGTTCAATCTTCTTCTCTGGGTTCATCCATCTATGATATGAGTGGAGGTGGATGCTTAGCAGCTGTGAGACCGCCCTTGATTGTCCCGGGAGACCTACATTTTTGGGATGGTCTTGGGGAATTTGGAGGGTTCTCCTAATTTGTACGATTTTGGACAATGGAATGGGCAGAATTCCCATGGATTGGGTAGGCATCGTCCTAATGTGTGGCTCCAGGGGCCCCAGGCTGGAGGGAGTGGGGCCCAGGACGTTGAGGGAGGTAGTCTGAAAACACAAACTCAGCTTAGGTTTGGGGACATAGGTATGGCAGGACCAATCTACAAACCATGAGAAGAACTCATCAGGATATTAAGAAAGAGCGAGTCTGAGGCGCTTGCTCAGGCTTTTGTCTCTGGATTTTGTATCAACGTTGGCCGTGGAATGTGGGGAGGCCTCATGGGCCATGGACGAATCTTCCTAGCTGTGGATTTGGCCCGGTCCCAATTGTTTTTCGTCAAGCTGTGGGATGGGAGGTCTCCTTTCAGGTTTGTTACCTCAGGTGTCCCAACCAAAGAGGAATTCGAAAGCAGAGCCGTAGGGAAGAATGAAGGGACAACCCAAACTATGGTTAAAAATGGGGGCCTAGGGGCATGGCAGGCCCAATATGCTGTCTCGTCATCCAGCCACTGAGAGGCCTTACTTGAGGACTGGGCTCAGGCTGAGCGTCAGAATCTGTGTTTGTGACCAATGTGTCCCACGAGGAAGCGGGGCCTCATGGGCCGCACTGGTTTCAACTACACTGAACTTTGGACAACATGCCAATCACAAGGTTTCTAGCCATGGGGAAGGAGTTCTGATTTCTGCATCATTTTCAACCCTGGGCAGTGGTTGGAGATAAGGTCTATGTTCTGAAGCCTGAAAACCGCAGTTGTGGAGAGATGACGACCTAAGGCCTTGGCGGAACTTATGCTCTCATCATGCGGTCACCTGCCTGGCTGTTGGTCAGGAGGTTCGGGCTCAGGTTGTGTCAGACAGTGCATTAGTGCCCAGGTTAGACTATATAATTTGGGTATAGTCGAGTGCCGTGTAGTTTGATCCTCTATGGAGGTGCCTAGGCAGCTCATTAGAGAATATATTCTTTCTAGAGGGCTGTCAGAGTGCTGCATTGTGGGTCCGGAATTGCCAAACTTGAAGGCTTCTGGGCCAGGAGTGTGAGGACAGAAGTCTGAGAACACAAGCTGGTCTTTGGCTCAGGCCGAGGGCAAGGCAGGTACCTCTTGCAGAAATGAACCAATATCACGCATCTGAAGTCTCGGCGAGGATCAGACGTTGGCTCAGGTTGGAGTTTCTGTGCATGACTTCCCCTTCATGAACGGAGCGGTGTCTCAAGGCCATGGAGTTTTTCCCACGTTGGGAGTTTTGGGATGCCCCCTTCAAGGATTCCTTCTGCGGGACAATTGAGAACTGTTGCGCAGCTCCAGGAAATCCCATATGCAATGACCCCCGAGCACCATTCGAGGATGAATGCCAGGGAAGCCCGCCTCGCAAACCAATTGTCTCCTAGCAACAAGACAGTTGAGATGTGATTGCTCTGCGGGAGCAACCGGGGTGGCTGAGGTGAAATGGACTTTCCTGAGGATGGGGCCTAATGGGTGTTTGTGTCCATGGGGGCGTTGAAATGGGGCGGTAGCACCGGGACACTGAAGTATTCTCCTAAGGTTTTGACATAGCTCCCATGCACTAGTTTCCTTGTGGAGACGAGATTTGTTCTGATGGGTGCCTCAGGAAACCCCCTATGCTGGAATTGGAATCAAGGCTTTTGAGGAGAATGCCTGTAAACCAAAGCAATGGATCCTATTATGGCCTAGGGTCCTGTCTGGTTCAATCTTCTTCTCTGGGTTCATCCATCTATGGTATGAGTGGAGGTGGATCTCAGCTGGTGTCAGACCGCCCTTGTTTGTCCCGGGAGACCTACACTATTGGGATGGCTCGGGGACGTTGGAGGGTTCTCCTAATTTGTACGATTTTAGACAATGGAATGGGCAGAATTCCCATGGATGGGGTTGGCACAGTCCTAAAGTGTGGCTCCAGGGGCCCCAGCCTGGAGGGTGTGTGGCCCTGGACTTTGAGGACAGAAGTCTGAAAACACAAACTCAGCTTAGGTTTGGGGACGTAGGTATGGCAGGCCCAATGTACACACCATGAGAAGAACTCTTCAGGATATGAAGAAAGAGCGAGTCTGAGGCCATTGCTCAGGCTTTTGTCTCTATATTTTGTATCTACGATGGCCGTGGAATGTGGGGAGCCCTCATAGGACATGGACGAATCTTCCTCTCTGTGGATTTGGCCCAGTCCCAATTGATTTTCGTCAATCTGTGGGAATGGATGTCTCCTTTCTGGTTTGTTACCTCAGGTGTCCCAACCAAAGAGGAATTCCAAAGCAGAGCCATGGGGAAGAGTGAAGGGACAACCCAAACTATGGTTAAAAATTGGGGCCTAGGGGCATGACAGGCCCAATATTCTGTCTCTTCATCCAGCCACTGAGAGGCCTTACTTGAGGACTGGGCTCAGGCTGAGGGTCACAATGTGTGTTTTTCACCAATGTGGCCCGAGAGCGTGGGCGAGACCATATGGGACACACTGGTTTCAACTACACTGAACTTTGGACAACATGCCAATCACAAGGTTTCTAGCCATGGGGAAGGAGTTCTGATTTCTGCATCATTTTCAACCCTGGGCAGTGGTTGGAGATAAGGTCTAGGTTCTGAAGCCTGAAAACCGCAGTTGGGAAAAGACGACCTAAGGCCTTGGTGGGTCTGACGTGCTCAGTGTGCGGTCAGCTGCCTGCGTGTTGGTCAACAAGTTCGGGCTCTGGTTGTGTCAGACAGTGCATTAGTGCCCAGGTTAGACAATATAATTTGGGTACAGTCGAGTGCCGTGTAGGTTGATCCTCATTTGTGGTGCCTGGTCAGCTCATTAGGCAATATATTCTTTTTGGAGGGCAGGCAGAGTGCTGCATTGTGGGTCCGGAATTGCCAAACTCGAGGGCTTCTGGGCCAGGAGTCTGAGGACAGAAGTCTGAGAACACAAGCTAGACTTGGGCTTCAGGCCGAGGGCACGGCAGGTACCCCCTGCAGATCTGAACCAATATCTCAAGCATCTGAAGTCACGGCGAGGATCAGACGTTGGCTCAGGTTGGAGTTTCTGTGCATGACTGCCCCTTCATGAACGGAGCAGAGTCTCAAGGCCATGGAGGTTTTCCCACCTTGGGAGTTGTGGGATGCCCCCTTGAAGGATTCCTTGTGCGGGACAATTGAGACCTGTTGGGTAGCTCCAGGACATCCCATATGGAATGACTCCAGAGCACCGTTAGAGGATGGATGCCAGGGAAGCCCGCCTCGCATTCCAATTGTCTCCTAGCCACAAGACAGTTGAGATCTGATGGCTCTGCTGGGGTGGCTGAGTTGAAATGGACTTTCCTGAGTATGGGGCCTAATGAGTGTTTATGTCCATGAGGGCCTTGGAATGGGGCGGCGGCACCGTGACCCTGAAGTATTCTCCTAAGCTTTTGACATAGCTGCCATGCACAAGTTTCCTTGTGGTGACGAGATTTGTTCTGATGGGTGCCTCAGGAAACACCCTATGCTTGTATTGGAATCCAGGCATTTGATGAGACATGCCTGTAAACCAAAGCAATGGATCCGTTTATGGCCTAGGGTCCTGTCTGGTTCTCTGGGTTCATCCATCTATGGTATGAGTGGAGGTGGATGCTTTGCGGGTGTCAGAACACCCCTGTTTGTCCTTGGAGACCTACACTATTCGGATGGGCTCGGCGACTTTGGAGGGTTCTCCTAATTTGTACGATTTTGGACAATGGAATGGGCAGAATTCCCATGGATTGGGTAGGCATCGTCCTAATGTGTGGCTCCAGGGGCCCCAGCCTGGAGGGAGTGGGGCCCAGGAATTTGAGGGAGGAATTCTGAAAACACAAACTCAGCTTAGGTTTGGGGACATAGGTATGGCAGGCCCAATCTACAAACCATCAGAAGAACTCTTCAGGATATAAAGAATGAGCGAGTCTGATGCACTTGCTCAGGATTTTCTCTCTGGATTTTGTATCAACGATGGCCGTGGAATGTGAGGAGGCCTCATGGGCCATGGACGAATCTTCCTATCTGTGGATTTGGCCCAGTCCCAATTGTTTTCCATCAATCTGAGGGAATGGATGTCTCCTTTCAGGTTTGTTACCTCAGGTGTCCCAACTAAAGAGGAATTCCAAAGCAGAGCCCTTGGGAAGAGTGAAGGGACAACCCAAACTATGGTTAAAAATTGGGGCCTAGGGGCATTGGAGGCCCAATATGCTGTCTCTTCATCCAGCCACTGAGAGGCCTTACTTGAGGACTGGGCTCAGGCTGAGGGTCACAATGTGTGTTTGTGACCAATGTGGCCTGCGGGCATGGGCAGGGCCTCATGGGCCACACTGGTTTCAACTACACTGAACTTTGGACAACAGGCCAATCACGAGGTTTCTTGCCATGGGGAAGGATTTCAGATTTCTGCATCTATTTCAACCCTGGGCAGTGGTTGGAGATAAGGTCTAGGTTCTGAAGCCTGAAAACCGCAGTTGGGGAGAGATGACGACCTAAAACCTTGGCTGGTCGTATGCGCTCATTGTGCGGTCAGCTGCCTGGGTGTTGGTCAGCAGGTTCGGGATCAGGTTGTGTCAGACCGTGCATTAGTGCCCAGGTTAGACTATATAATTGGGTACAGTCGAGTGCCGTGTAGGTGGATCTTCATTTGTGGTGCCTGGGCAGCTCATTAGGCAAGATATATTTTCTAGAGGGCAGGCAGAGTGCTGCATTGTTGTCAGAATTGCTAAACTTGAGGGCTTCTGGGCCAGGAGTGTGAGGACAGAAGTCTGAGAACACAAGCTAGACTTGGGCATCAGGCCGAGGGCACGGCAGGTACCCCTTGCAGATCTGAACCAATATCTCAAGCATCTGAAGTCACGGCGAGGATCAGACGTTGGCTCAGGTTGGAGTTTCTGTGCATGACTTCCCCTTCATGAACGGAGCGGAGTCTCAAGGGATAGGAGGTTTTCCCACGTTGGGAGTTGTGGGATGCCCCCTTCAAGGATTCCTTGTGCGGGACAATTGAGACCTGTTGGGCAGCTCCAGGACATCCCATATGGAATGACTCCAGAGCACCGTTAGAGGATGGATGCCAGGGAAGCCCGCCTCGCATTCCAATTGTCTCCTAGCAACAAGACAGTTGACATGTGATTGCTCTGCGGGAGCAACCGGGGTGGCTGAGGTGAAATGGAATTTCCTGAGGATGGGGCCTAATGGGTGTTTGTGTCCATGGGGGCGTTGAAATGGGGCGGTGGCACCAGGACCATGAAGTATTCTCCTAAGGTTTTGACATAGCTCCCATGCACAAGTTTCCTTGTGGAGACTAGATTTGTTCTGATGGGTGCCTCAGGAAACCCCCTCTGCTGGAATTGGAATCCAGGCTTTTGAGGAGACATGCCTGTAAACCAAAGCAATGGATCCGAATATGCCATAGGGTCCTGGTGGTTCAATCTTTTACTCTGGGGACATCCATCTATGGTATGAGTGGAGGTAGACGGTCAGCTGGTGTCAGACTGCCCTTGTTTGACCCGGGAGACCTACACTATTGTGATGGCCTCGGGTACTTTGATTGTTTCTCCTAACTTGTACGATTTATACAATGGAATGGGCAGAATTCCCATGGATACGGTAGGCACAGTCCTAATGTGTGGCTCCAGGGGCCGCAGCCTGGAGGGTGTGTGGCCCAGGACTTTGAGGACAGAATTCTGAAAACACAAACTCAGCTTAAGTTTGGGGACGTAGGTATGGCAGGCCCAATCTACACACCATGAGAAGAACTCTTCAGGATATGAAGAAAGAGCGAGTCTGAGGCCATTGCTCAGGCTTTTGTCTCTATATTTCATATCAACGATGGCCGTGGAATGTGGGGAGGCCTCATAGGACATGGACGAATCTTCCTCTCTGTGGATTTGGCCCGGTCCCAATTGTTTTTCTTCAATCTGTGGGATGGGAGTTCTCCTTTCAGGTTTGTTACCTCAGGTGTCCAAACCAAAGAGGAATTCGAAAACAGAGCCCTGGGGAAGAGTGAAGGGACAACCCAAACTATGGTTAAAAATTGGGGCCTAGGGGCATTGGAGACCCAATATGTTGTCTCTTCATCCAGCCACTGAGAGGCCTTACTTGAGGACTGGGCTCAGGCTGAGGGTCAAAATGTGTGTTTTTCACCAATGTGGCCTGAGAGCGTGGGCGAGACGTCATGGGCCACACTGGTTTCAACTACACTGAACTTTGGAGGACATGCCAATCACAAGGTTTCTAGCCATGGGGAAGGAGTTCTGATTTCTGCATCATTTTCAACCCTGGGCAGTGATTGGAGATAAGGTCTAGGTTCTGAAGCCTGAAAACCGCAGTTGGGATGAGATGACAACCTAAGGCCATGGCGGGGCTGACGTGCTCAGTGTGCGGTCAGCTGCCTGGGTGTTGATAAGCAGGTTCTGGCTGAGGTTGTGTCAGACAGTGCATTCGTGCCGAGGTTAGACAATATAATTTGGGTACAGTTGAGTGCCTTAGGTTGATCCTCATTTGTGGTGCCTGGGCAGCTCATTAGGCAATATATTCTTTTTGGAGGGAAGGCAGAGTGCTGCATTGTGGGTCCGGAATTGCCAAACTTGAGGGCTTCTGGGCCAGGAGTGTGAGGACAGAAGTCTGAGAACACAAGCTAGACTTGGGCTTCAGGCCGAGGGCACGGCAGGTACCCCCTGCAGATCTGAACCAATATCTCAAGCATCTGAAGTCACGGCGAGGATCAGACGTTGGCTCAGGTTGGAGTTTCTGTCCATGACTGCCCCTTCATGAACAGAGCAGAGTCTCAAGGCCATGGAGGTTTTCCCACGTTGGGAGTTGTGGGATGCCCCCTTGAAGGATTCCTTGTGCGGGACAATTGAGACCTGTTGGGCATCTCCAGGACATCCCATATGGAATGACTCCAGAGCACCGTTAGAGGATGGATGCCAGGGAAGCCTCACAAAACAATTAATTCCTAGAAACAAGACAGTTGAGACTGATGGCTCTGAGGGAGCAACCGGGGTGGTTGAGTTGAAATGGACTTTTTTGAGGATGGGGCTTAGTTTGTGTTTGTGTCCATGAGGGCCTTGGAATAGGTCGTGAGCCTGGAGATTGTGTGGGTCCAGGCTGTGGGCACAGAAGTTTAAAAACACAAACTCAGCTTATGAGTGGCGCCTAGGGTATGGGAGGCCGGATGTACAGCCCTAGAGGCAGCTCCTGGTCCTCTGTAACAAGGGCGAGTGGGAGGCGTTTCTTCCGGCTTTTGTCTCTGGATGTTGTGTCCGGGATAGCCGTGGATTATAGGGGTGGCCTCAGGGACTGTGGACGAGTATCCCTCTCTGGGGATTTGTCTCAGCTCCCAAAAGTTTTGGGTCATTTTGTGGGAAGGGTGGAGTCGGGTTGTCTGGCTCATGTGTCTCTCCAAGAAAGGGATTCCAGAGCAGAACCCCAGGGACGGGCGGGGGGACTGGAAAACTCAAACCCTGGAGAAGATTGGGTGCATAGGTGCTTTGCAAGCCCCATTTGCGGGCTCTTGGTCAAGGCCCTGACAGGCCGTTCTTTGACATGGGGCTCATGCTGAGGGTCACAGTGTGAATTTGTGCCCAAGCAGCACTCAAGTTTGGGCGTGGCATCAGGGGCCATGAAGGTTTCTCGTACCTGAAGGTGTGACTCCATGCCAAGAGCAAGCTTGACAGCCATGGGGAAGGAGGAGTTCTTCTTGGTGCTTGCGATACCCAGCTGTGTGGAGAATTGATATAATTCTAGGTTCAGATATCTGAAAACCAAGGTTAGGAAGAGGTGACGGCATAAGACCATGGCGTGTCCGAAGTGCTGGGTGTGCGGCCAGCTGTCTCCTTGTCTATCGGGACGTCTGGCCTCAGCTGTGTCAGACAGAGCATGAGTGCCAGAACAGACTATTAGTTTGGAAACCGTCGAGGCCCGAGCAGGTTGATCCTCATCTGGGTTTTCTGGAGAGCCCCAGAGGGAAACGTTTTTCTTCCATTGGGCAGACACTGGGCTGGGTTGTGGTCCAGGAGTTCCTAGTCCGGAAGGCTTGTTTGCCAGGAGTGTGAGGAAAAAAGTCTGAAAACACAAGCTTGCGTGAGGTTTGGGACCGAGGGCATGGCAGGCCCACTCTGCAGAGGCTGAATCGAGATCTCCTGCACTGAGGTCATGTCAACTATGAGACGTGCCTCAGGCTAGAGTTTCTGTCCAGCATGGCCTCTTCCTGAAGGGTGTGGGGGCTTCATGAGGCCAGGGAGGTTTGCCTACGATGGGATTTGTGAACTACTCCAAACCTCAAGGTTTCCTTCTGCACGAAAGTCGAGTCCCATTGGATGGTTCCAGGAGGCCCCATACGGAAAGACTCGAGAGCAGGTGTCTAAGCATGGATGCCTGGGAACGCCACCTCATATTCCCACTCTTTAGTCAGGACAAGGCAGGCTCAATCTGCGGGCTCCTGGGTGAGCTACCCAGAGGGGAGAGTTGAAATGGACTCTCCTGAAGATGAGTCCTACTGTGACTCGGTGGCCTGGTGGACCTTGGAATGTGGAGGTGGCTCATGGACTCTGCAGCATTCTCCAACCTGAGGTGTTTGACACGGCTCCAACAAGGAAGCTTCCAATGTGGATTCGAGAGGAGTTCTGTTCAGTGCCTCAGGAAAGCCCCATATCCTGTTCTTCTAACCAAAGCCTCTGAGGAGTGACACCTGGAAACCAAAGCAAGAGTTGAGATTAGGGCCTAAGGGCCTGTCAGGCTCAACCTTCTATCTCTGCTGACATCTGTGTGCATGCCTTCGTGGAAATAGCTGCTCAGCTTGTGTCCGAATGCCCCTGTGTGTCCAGGGAGGCTCCCAGTAGTGGGATGACCTCGGGGGCCTTGAGGATTCTCATATTCTGGAGGTGTGTGGCCAAAGGAATGGACACAGTTTCCCAGGAGAGACCATGCACGGTCCTGTGGTATGGCTCCAGAGGACCCAGCCTAGAGGCTGTGTTTGTCAGGGGGGTGGGGACAGATGTCTGAAAAAGGAAACTTGGCTCAGCTAGGGGCCAAGGGAATGGCAGGCCTGATCTCCAATACGTGAGGGGAGATCCTCTGGATAACAAAGGAGGGCACGTGGGAGGCAGTCGCTCATGCTTTTGTCTCTGGGTGTTGCGTTTACAGTGGCCGTTCAGGGTAGGGGTTGCCTCAGGGGCTGAGGAAGAGCCTTCCTCTCGGAGGATTGTCCAAGCTCCCAAGTGTTTGGCTTCATTCTGTGGGAAGGGAAGAGTACTGATTCTGCCACAGGGGACCCCCCAGGTGAGGGATTCTACAGCACAGCAGTGGCTTCCCTCAACTGGAATACACACCATCTAGTTAGTCCTGGGTGCCTAGGGGCATGGCAAACCACATATGTGGGCTCTTGGTCCAGTCACTGAGAGGCGTTACTTGAATAAGGTACTCACGCTGAGGGTCACAATGTGCGTTTGTGCCCAAGGCGGCCCTTACACATGGGCGTGGCCTCATGGGCCATGCCGTTTTCTCTTACACTGAAAGTTTGACTCACTGACAGCAGCAAGGTTTCTTGCCATGGGGAAGGAAGGGTTCTGACTTGTGCATCAGGTTCCACCCTGAATAGGGATTGGAGATAAAGTCTAGGTTCCGATGACTGAAAACCCAGATTGGGAATGGATGGTGGCCTAAGGCAGTGGCGGTTCCAATGTGCTGGGTGTGCAGCCAGCTGTGTCAGCGTCTGTTGGAAGGTCTGGGCTCAGGCTATTTGCGACAGAGCATCAATGTTTAATGTAGCCTATGCAATTGGGGTGTTGCCGAGGGCCAAGCAGTTTGATCCTCATTTGGGGTTTCTGGGCAGCACCATAGACAATGTTTTACTCCTGGGAGGCAGGCAGAGTGCTTCATTGTGGACCCAGAATTCCCAGTACGAAGGGTTTGTGGGCCAGGGGTGTGAGGACGGATGTCTGAAAACACAAGCTAGGGTGAAGATTGGAGCCAAGGGCAGAGCAGGCCCACTCTGCAGAGGCTGAATCAAAATCTCCTGCATCAAAGTCAGGTTTACGATGAGACTTTGGCTGAGTCTGGAGTATGTGTCCATGATGGCACCTTCATGAAGCAGGGGACTCATGAGGCCAAGTAGGTTATCCCACGCTGAGTTTGGAGGTTGCCACAAACAACAAGGTTTCCTTCTGCGGGACATTTGAGTCCTGTTGCATGGCTCCAGGACATAACATACGGAAGGACTGGAGAGCAGGGTTCGAAGGATGGATCCCTGTACAGCATGCCTCGCATTCCCCTTGGCCATTAGCGACAACATATGTTTGATCTGCTGCCTCTGGGGCACGCTACCAGGGGGCTGAGTTGAAATGGCGTCTCCTGAGGATGCGTCATAATGTGCGTTTGGGTCCATGGAAACCTTGGATTGAGCTGGTTGTTCAGTGGCACTGCGGAACTCTCCTACCTAAAGGGTTTGATACATCCCCAGTAAGAAAACTCCCCATGTGGAGACGAGAGAGGTTTGGTTTGGTGCCAAAGAAATCCCCGTGTGCTGGTCTACGAAACAGTCCTCTGAGGACGGTCACATGGAAACTAAAGCTAAGGTTCAGATTAGGGCCTGGGGGCCTGTCCATTTCAACCTTCTGTCTCTGGGACACTGTCTGAGAGTCGAAGTGGAGATAGTTGCTCCCCTGGTGTCAGAGTGCCCCTATTATTCCAGGGTGGCCTACACTATTGATGGCCTCAGGGGCCCTGAAGCTTTTGCCTAACCTGTAGTGTTGTGGTCAATGGATTGGGCACACTTTCCTTGGAGAGGGCAGGCACAATCTTTCGCTGTGGCTCCAGAGGCCTTAGCCTGAAGGTTGTGCGAATCCAGGCTGTGGGCACAGAAGTCTGAAAACACAAACTCAGCTTATGAGGGGCGCCTAGGGTATGCCAGTCCGGATGGACAACCCAAGAGGGAGCTCCTGGGCCTCTGAAACAAGGGCGAGTGGGAGGCGTTCCTTCAGGCTTTTGTATCCCTCTCTGGGGAATTCTCCCAGCTCCCAAGAGTTCGGGTCATTTTGTGGGAAGGGTGGAGTCGTGTTGTCTGGCTCATGTGTCTCTCCAAGAAAGGGATTCCAGAGCAGAGCCCCAGGTACGGGCGGGGCGACTGGAAAACACTGGTGAGGATTGGGTGCATAGGGGCTTGGCAAGCCCTATGTGCGGGCTCTTGGTCCAGACCCTGACAGGCCTTTCTTTGACATGGGTCTCATGCTGAGGGTCACAGTGTGAATTTGTGCCCAAGCAGCACTCAAGGTTGGGCGTGGCATCAGGGGCCATGAAGGTTTCTCCCACCCTGAAGGTGTGACTCCATGCCAAGAGCAAGCTTTACAGTCATGGGGAAGGAGGAGTTCTGTTTTGCGCTTGCGATAACCAGCTGTGTGGAGAATTGATATAATGTCTAGGTTCAGATATCTGAAAACCAAGGTTAGGAAGAGGTGACGGCATTAGACCATGGCGTTTTCGAAGTGCTGGGTGTGCGGCCAGCTGTCTCCTTGTCTGTTTGGACGTCTGGCTTCAGGCTCTGTCAGACATAGCATGAGTGCCCAGAACAGCCTATCTAGTTCGGGTTCCGTCGAGGCCCGAAAAGGTTGATCCTCATCTGGGTTTTCTGGAGAGCCCAAGAGGGAAACGTTTTTCTTCCGTTGGGCAGACACTGGGCTGGGTTGTGGTTCTGGAGTACCTAGTCCGGAAGGCTTGTTTGCGAGGAGTGTGAGGTAGGAAGTCTGAAAACACAAGCTAGCCTGAGGTTTGGGACCGAGGGCACGGCACGCCCACTCTGCAGAGGCTGAATCGAGATCTCCTGCACTGAGGTCATGTCAACTATGAGACGTGCCTCAGGCTAGAGTTTTTGTCCAGCATGGCCTCTTACTGAAGGTCTTGGGGGCCTCATGAGGCCAGGAATGTTTGCCTACGATGGGATTTGTGAACTACTCCAAACCTCAAGGTTTCCTTCTGCACGACAGTCGAGTCCTATTGGACGGTTCCAGGTGGCCCCATACGGAAAGACTCGAGAGCAGATGTCTAAGCATGGATGCCTGGGAATGCCACCTCATATTCCCACTCTTTAGTCAGGACAAGGCAGGCTCAATCTGCGGGCTCCTGGGTGTGCTACCCAGAGGGGAGCGTTGAAATGGTCTCTCCTGAAGATGAGTCGTACTGTGGCTTGGTGGCCTGGGAGACCTTGGAATGTGGAGGTGGCTCAGGGACTCTGCAGGATTCTCCAACCTGAGGTGTTTGACACGGCTCCAACAAGGAATCTTCCCATGTGGAGACGAGAGGAGTTCTGTTCAGTGCCTCAGGAAAGCCCCATATCCTGTTCTTCAAACCAAAGCCTCTGAGGAGTGACACCTGGAAACCAAAGCAAGAGTTGAGATTAGGGCCTAAGGGCCTGTCGGGCTCAACCTTCTATCTCTGTTGACACCTGTGTGCATGCCTTCGAGGAGGTAGCTGCTCAGCTTGTGTCCGAATGCCCCTGTGTGTCCAGGGAGGCTCCCAGTAGTGTGATGACCTCGGGGGCCTTGAGGATTCTCATATTCTGGAGTTGTGTGGCCAAAGGAATGGACAAGTTTCCCAGAAGAGAGCAGGCACGGTCCTGTGGTATGGCTCCAGAGGACCCAGCCTAGAGGCTGTGTTTGCCAGGGCTTTGGGGACCGATGTCTGAAAAAGCAAACTTGGCTCAGCTACGGGCCAAGGTAATGGCAGGCCTGATCTCCAGTCCGTGAGGGGAGATCCTCTGGATATCAAAGAAGGGCAAGTGGGAGGCAGTCTCTCAGGCTTTTGTCTCGGTTCCGATGACTGAAAACCCAGGTTGGGAATGGATGGTGGCCTAAGGCAGTGGCGGGTCCAATGTGCTGGGTGTGCAGCCAGCTGTGTCGGTGTCTGTTGGAATGCCTGGGCTCAGGCTATTGGCGACAGAGCATCAGTGTTTAAGGTAGCCTATGCAATTGGGGTGTTGCCGAGGGCCAAGCAGTTTGATCCTCATTTGGCGTTTCTGGGCTGCTCCATAGACAAAGTTTTTCTCCTGGGCGGCAGGCAGAGTGCTTCATTGTGGCTCCAGAATTCCCAGGAGGGAGGGTTTGTGGGCCAGGAGTGTGAGGATGGAAGTCTGAAAACACAAGCTAGGGTGAGGATTGGAGCCAATGGCAGAGCAGGCCCACTCTGCAGAGGCTGAATCAAAATCTCCTGAATCTGATGTCAGGCTGAGGATCAGACGTTGGCTGAGGCTGGACTCTGTGTCCATGATGGCACCTTCATGAAGCGGGGGCCTCATGAGGCCAAGGAAGTTTTCCCACGCTGAGTTTGGAGGTTGCCCCAAACCACAAGGTTTCCTTCTGCGGGACATTCGAGTCCTGTTGGATGGCTCCAGGACATACCATACGGAAGGACTGGAGAGCAGGGTTCGAAGGATGGATCCCTGTACAGCATGCCTCGCATTCCCATTGGCCATTAGCGACAAGATATGTTTGATCTACTTCTATGGGGCACGCTACCCAGGGGGCTCAGTTGAAATGGCCTCTCCTGAGGATGCGTCATAATGTGCGTTTGGGTCCATGGAGACCTTGGAATGTGCTGGTTGTTCAGTGGCCCTGCGGAGCTCTCCTACCAGAAGGGTTTGAACATCCCCAGTAAGAAAGCTCCCCATGTGGAGACGAGAGAGTTTTGGTTTGGTGCCAAAGAAAAGCCCCGTGTGCTCTTCTACGAAAGCAGTCCTCTGAGGACGGACACATGGAAACCAAAGCTTAGGGTCAGATTAGGGCCTGGGGGCCTGTCCATTTCAACCTTCTGTCTCTGGGGACACTGTCTGAGAGTCTAAGTGGAGATAGTTGCTCCGCTGGTGTCAGAGAGCCCCTCTTAGTCCAGGGTGGCCTAAACTATTAATGGCCTCAGGGGCCTTGGAGCTTTTCCCTAACCTGTAGGGTTGTGGTCAATGGATTGGGCACACTTTCCTTGGAGAGGGCAGGCACAATCTTTCACTGTGTCTCCAGAGGCCCTAGCCTGGAGGTTTTGTGGGTCCAGGCTGTGGGCACAGAAGTCTGAAACCACAAACTCAGCTTATGACTGGCGCCTAGGGTATGCCAGTCCGGATGGACAACCCGAGAGGGAGCTCCTGGGCCTCTGAAACAAGGGCGAGTGGGAGGCGTTCCTTCAGGCTTTTGTCTCTGGCTGTTGTGTCCGGGATAGCCGTGGATTGGAGGGGTGGCCTCAGGCACTGTGGACGAGTATCCCTCTCTGGGGATTTGTCCCAGCTCCCAAGAGTTTGGGGTCATTTTGTGGGAAGGGTGGAGTCGTGTTCTCTGGCTCATGGGTCTCTCCAAGAAAGGGATTCCAGAGCAGAGCCCCAGGTACGGGCAGGGCGACTGGAAAACTCAAACCCTGGTGAGGATTGGGTGCATAGGGGCTTGGCAAGCCCCATATGCGGGCTCTTGGTCCATGCCCTGACAGGCCTTTCTTTGACATGTGGCTCATGCTTAGGGTCACACAGTATGAATTTGTTCCCAAGCAGCACTCAAGGTTGGGCGTGGCATCAGGGGCCATGAAGGTTTCTCCCATGCTGAAGGTGTGACTCCCTGCCAAGAGCAAGCTTTACAGCCATGGGGAAGGAGGAGTTCTGTTTTGTGCTTGCGATACCCAGCTGTGTGGAGAATTGATATAATGTCTAGGTTCAGATATCTGAAAACCAAGGTTAGGAAGAGATGACGGCATAAGACCATGGCGTGTCCGAAGTGCTGGGTGTGCGGCCAGCTGTCTCCTTGTCTCTCTGGACGTCTGGCTTCAGGCTGTGTCAGACAGAGCATGAGTGCCCAGAGCAGCCTATCCAGTTCAGGTACCGTCGAGGCCTGAGCAGGTTGATCCTCATCTGGGTTTTCTGGAGTGCCCCACAGGGAAACGTTTTTCTTCCGTTGGGCAGACACTGTGCTGGGTTGTGGTTCTGGAGTTCCTAGTCCGGAGGGCTTGTTTGCCAGGAGTGTGAGGAGGAAGTCTGAAAACACAAGCTAGCGTGAGGTTTGGGACCGAGGGCACGGCAGGCCCACTCTGCAGAGGCTGAATCAAGATCGCCTGCACTGAGGTCATGTCAACTATGAGACGTGCCTCAGGCTAGAGTTTTTGTCCAGCATGGCCTCTTCCTGAAGGGTGTGGGGGCTTCATGAGGCCAGGGAGGTTTGCCTACGATGGGATTTGGGAACTACTCCAAACCTCAAGGTTTCCTTCTGCACGACAGTCGAGTCCTATTGGACGGTTCCAGGTGGCCCCATACGGAAAGACTCGAGAGCAGGTGTCTAAGCATGGATGCCTGGGAACGCCACCTCATATTCCCACTCTTTAGTCAGGACAAGGAAGGCTCAATCTGCGGGCTCCTGGGTGAGCTACCCAGAGGGGAGAGTTGAAATGGTCTCTCCTGAAGATGAGTCGTAGTGTGGCTTGGTGGTCTGGGAGACCTTGGAATGTGGAGGTGGCTCAGGGACTCTGCAGGATTCTCCAACCTGAGGTGTTTGACACGGCTCCAACAAGGAAGCTTCCCATGTGGAGATGAGAGGAGTTCTGTTCAGTGCCTCAGGAAAGCCCCATATCCTGTTCTTCGAACCAAAGCCTCTGAGGTGTGATACCTGGAAACCAAAGCAAGAGTTGAGATTAGGACCTAAGGGCCTGTCAGGCTCAACCTTCTATCTCTGTTGACATCTGTGTGCATGCCTTCGAGGAGGTAGCTGCTCAGCTTGTGTCTGAATGACCCTGTGTGTCCAGGGAGGCTCCCAGTAGTGTGATGACCACGGGGGCCTTGAGGATTCTCATATTCTGGAGGTGTGTGGCCAACGGAATGGACAAGTTTCCCAGAAGAGAGCAGGCACGGTCCTGTGGTATGGCTCCAGAGGACCCAGCCTAGAGGCTGTGTTTGCCAGGGCTTTGGGGACCGATGTCTGAAAAAGCAAACTTGGCTCAGCTACGGGCCAAGGTAATGGCAGGCCTGATCTCAAGTCCGTGAGGGGAGTTCCTCTGGATATCAAAGAAGGGCAAGTGGGAGGCAGTCTCTCAGGCTTTTGTCTCTGGGTGTAGCATTCACAGTGTCCGTTCAGGGTAAGGGTTGCTTCAGGGGCCGAGGAAGAGCCTTCCCCTTGGGGGATGGTCAAAGCTCCCAAGTGTTTGGGTTCATTCTGTGGGAAGGGAAGAGTACTGTTTTCTGCCACATTACCCCCCCAGGAGAGGGCCTCTAGAGCACAGCAGTGGGTTCCCTCAACAGGAATACACACCATCTAGTTAGTCCTGGTGCTTATGGGCATGGCAAGCCACATATGCGGGCTTTTGGTCCAGTCACTGAGATGCGTTACTTGAATAAGGTACTCACGCTAAGGGTCACAATGTGTGTTTGTGCCCAAGGAGGCCCTCACGCATGGGCGTGGCCTCATGGGCCATGCCGTTTTCTCCTACACTGAAGGTTTGACTCACTGCCAGCAGCAAGGTTTCTTGCCATAGGGAAGGAGGGGTTCTGACTTGTGCATCAGGTTCCCCCCTGTGCAGGGATTGGAGATAAGGACTAGGTTCCGATGACTGAAAACCCAGGTTGGGAATGGATGGTGGCCTAAGGCAGTGGCGGGTCCAATGTGCTGGGTGTGCAGCCAGCTGTGTCGGTGTCTGTTGGAATGCCTGGGCTCAGGCTATTGGCGACAGAGCATCAGTGTTTAAGGTAGCCTATACAATTGGGGTGTTGCCAAGGGCCAAGCAGTTTGATCCTCATTTGGCGTTTCTGGGCTGCTCCATAGACAAAGTTTTTCTCCTGGGCGGCAGGCAGAGTGCTTCATTGTGGCCCCAGAATTCCCAGGAGGGAGGGTTTGTGGGCCAGGAGTGTGAGGATGGAAGTCTGAAAACACAAGCTAGGGTGAGGATTGGAGCCAATGGCAGAGCAGGCCCACTCTGCAGAGGCTGAATCAAAATCTCCTGAATCTGATGTCAGGCTGAGGATCAGACGTTGGCTGAGGCTGGACTCTGTGTCCATGATGGCACCTTCATGAAGCGGGGGCCTCATGAGGCCAAGGAAGTTTTCCCACGCTGAGTTTGGAGGTTGCCCCAAACCACAAGGTTTCCTTCTGCGGGACATTCGAGTCCTGTTGGATGGCTCCAGGACATACCATACGGAAGGACTGGAGAGCAGGGTTCGAAGGATGGATCCCTGTACAGCATGCCTCGCATTCCCATTGGCCATTAGCGACAAGATATGTTTGATCTACTTCTATGGGGCACGCTACCCAGGGGGCTCAGTTGAAAAGGCCTTTCCTGAGGATGTGTCATAATGTGCGTTTGGGTCCATGGAGACCTTGGAATGTGCTGGTTGTTCAGTGGCCCTGCGGAACTCTCCTACCAGAAGGGTTTGAACATCCCCAGTAAGAAAGCTCCCCATGTGGAGACGAGAGAGGTTTGGTTTGGTGCCAAAGAAAAGCCCCGTGTGATGGTCTACGAAAGCAGTCCTCTGAGGATGGACACATGGAAACCAAAGCTTAGGGTCAGATTAGGGCCTGGGGGCCTGTCCATTTCAACCTTCTGTCTCTGGGGACACTGTCTGAGAGTCTAAGTGGAGATAGTTGCTCCGCTGGTGTCAGAGAGCCCCTCTTAGTCCAGAGTGGCCTAAACTATTAATGGCCTCAGGGGCCTTGGAGCTTTCCCTAACCAGTAGGGTTGTGGTCAATGGATTGGGCACACTTTCCTTGGAGAGGGCAGGCACAATCTTTCTCTGTGGCTCCATACGCCCTAGCCGGAGGTTGTGTGGGTCCAGGCTGTGGGCACAGAAGTCTGAAAACACAAACTCAGCTTATGAGTGGCGCCTAGGGTATGCCAGGCCGGATGGACAGCCGTAGAGGGAGCTCCTGGGCCTCTGAAACAAGGGCGAGTGGGAGGCGTTCCTTCAGGCTTTTGTCTCTGGCTGTTGTGTCCGGGATAGCCGTGGATTGGAGGGGTGGCCTCAGGGACTGTGGACGAGTATCCCTCTCTGGGGATTTGTCCCAGCTCCCAAGAGTTTGGGGTCATTTTGTGGGAAGGGTGGAGTCGTGTTCTCTGACTCATGGGTCTCTCCAAGAAAGTGATTCCAGAGCAGAGCCCCAGGTACGGGCGGGGCGACTGGAAAACTCAAACCCTGGTGAGGATTGGGTGCATAGGGGCTTGGCAAGCCCCCTATGCGTGCTCTTGGTCCATGCCCTGACAGGCCTTTCTTTGACATGTGGCTCATGCTTAGGGTCACACAGTATGAATTTGTGCCCAAGCAGCACTCAAGGTTGGGCGTGGCATCAGGGGCCATGAAGGTTTCTCCCATGCTGAAGGTGTGACTCCCTGCCAAGAGCAAGCTTTACAGCCATGGGGAAGGAGGAGTTCTGTTTTGTGCTTGCGATACCCAGCTGTGTGGAGAATTGATATAATGTCTAGGTTCAGATATCTGAAAACCAAGGTTAGGAAGAGATGACGGCATAAGACCATGGCGTGTCCGAAGTGCTGGGTGTGCGGCCAGCTGTCTCCTTGTCTCTCTGGACGTCTGGCTTCAGGCTGTGTCAGACAGAGCATGAGTGCCCAGAGCAGCCTATCCAGTTCAGGTACCGTCGAGGCCTGAGCAGGTTGATCCTCATCTGGGTTTTCTGGAGTGCCCCACAGGGAAACGTTTTTCTTCCGTTGGGCAGACACTGGGCTGGGTTGTGGTTCTGGAGTTCCTAGTCCGGAGGGCTTGTTTGCCAGGAGTGTGAGGAGGAAGTCTGAAAACACAAGCTAGCGTGAGGTTTGGGACCGAGGGCACGGCAGGCCCACTCTGCAGAGGCTGAATCGAGATCGCCTGCACTGAGGTCATGTCAACTATGAGACGTGCCTCAGGCTAGAGTTTTTGTCCAGCATGGCCACTTCCTGAAGGGTGTGGGGGCTTCATGAGGCCAGGGAGGTTTGCCTACGATGGGATTTGTGAACTACTCCAAACCTCAAGGTTTCCTTCTGCACGACAGTCGAGTCCTATTGGATGGTTCCAAGTGGCCCCATACGGAAAGACTCGAGAGCAGGTGTCTAAGCATGGATGCCTGGGAACGCCACCTCATATTCCCACTCTTTAGTCAGGACAAGGACGGCTCAATCTGCGGGCTCCTGGGTGAGCTACCCAGAGGGGAGAGTTGAAATGGTCTCTCCTGAAGATGAGTCGTACTGTGGCTTGGTGGCCTGGGAGACCTTGGAATGTGGAGGTGGCTCAGGGACTCTGCAGGATTCTCCAACCTGAGGTGTTTGACACGGCTCCAACAAGGAAGCTTCCCATGTGGAGACGAGAGGAGTTCTGTTCAGTGCCTCAGGAAAGCCCCATATCCTGTTCTTCGAACCAAAGCCTCTGAGGAGTGACACCTGGAAACCAAAGCATGAGTTGAGATTAGGGCCTAAGGGCCTGTCAGGCTCAACCTTCTATCTCTGTTGACATCTGTGTGCATGCCTTCGAGGAGGTAGCTGCTCAGCTTGTGTCCGAATGCCCCTGTGTGTAAAGGGAGGCTCCCAGTAGTGTGATGACCACGGGGGCCTTGAGGAGTCACATATTCTGGAGGTGTGTGGCCAAAGGAATGGACAAGTTTCCCAGAAGAGAGCAGGCACGGTCCTGTGGTATGGCTCCAGAGGACCCAGCCTAGAGGCTGTGTTTGCCAGGGCTTTGGGGACCGATGTCTGAAAAAGCAAACTTGGCTCAGCTACGGGCCAAGGTAATGGCAGGCCTGATCTCAAGTCCGTGAGGGGAGTTCCTCTGGATATCAAAGAAGGGCAAGTGGGAGGCAGTCTCTCAGGCTTTTGTCTCTGGGTGTAGCATTCACAGTGTCCGTTCAGGGTAAGGGTTGCTTCAGGGGCCGAGGAAGAGCCTTCCCCTTGGGGGATGGTCAAAGCTCCCAAGTGTTTGGGTTCATTCTGTGGGAAGGGAAGAATACTGTATTCTGCCACATTACCCCCCCAGGAGAGGGCCTCTAGAGCACAGCAGTGGGTTCCCTCAACAGGAATACACACCATCTAGTTAGTCCTGGTGCTTATGGGCATGGCAAGCCACATATGCGGGCTTTTGGTCCAGTCACTGAGATGCGTTACTTGAATAAGGTACTCACGCTAAGGGTCACAATGTGTGTTTGTGCCCAAGGAGGCCCTCACGCATGGGCGTGGCCTCATGGGCCATGCCGTTTTCTCCTACACTGAAGGTTTGACTCACTGCCAGCAGCAAGGTTTCTTGCCATAGGGAAGGAGGGGTTCTGACTTGTGCATCAGGTTCCCCCCTGTGCAGGGATTGGAGATAAGGACTAGGTTCCGATGACTGAAAACCCAGGTTGGGAATGGATGGTGGCCTAAGGCAGTGGCGGGTCCAATGTGCTGGGTGTGCAGCCAGCTGTGTCGGTGTCTGTTGGAATGCCTGGGCTCAGGCTATTGGCGACAGAGCATCAGTGTTTAAGGTAGCCTATGCAATTGGGGTGTTGCCGAGGGCCAAGCAGTTTGATCCTCATTTGGCGTTTCTGGGCTGCTCCATAGACAAAGTTTTTCTCCTGGGCGGCAGGCAGAGTGCTTCATTGTGGCCCCAGAATTCCCAGGAGGGAGGGTTTGTGGGCCAGGAGTGTGAGGATGGAAGTCTGAAAACACAAGCTAGGGTGAGGATTGGAGCCAATGGCAGAGCAGGCCCACTCAGCAGAGGCTGAATCAAAATCTCCTGAATCTGATGTCAGCCTGAGGATCAGACGTTGGCTGAGGCTGGACTCTGTGTCCATGATGGCACCTTCATGAAGCGGGGGCCTCATGAGGCCAAGGAAGTTTTCCCACGCTGAGTTTGGAGGTTGCCCCAAACCACAAGGTTTCCTTCTGCGGGACATTCGAGTCCTGTTGGATGGCTCCAGGACATACCATACGGAAGGACTGGAGAGCAGGGTTCGAAGGATGGATCCCTGTACAGCATGCCTCGCATTCCCATTGGCCATTAGCGACAAGATATGTTTGATCTACTTCTATGGGGCAACCTACCCAGGGGGCTCAGTTGAAATGGCCTCTCCTGAGGATGCGTCATAATGTGCGTTTGTGTCCATGGAGACCTTGGAATGTGCTGGTTGTTCAGTGGCCCTGCGGAACTCTCCTACCAGAAGGGTTTGAACATCCCCAGTAAGAAAGCTCCCCATGTGGAGACGAGAGAGGTTTGGTTTGGTGCCAAAGAAAAGCCCCGTGTGCTGGTCTACGAAAGCAGTCCTCTGAGGACGGACACATGGAAACCAAAGCTTAGGGTCAGATTAGGGCCTGGGGCCTGTCCATTTCAACTTCTGTCTCTGGGGACACTGTCTGAGAGTCTAAGTTGAGATAGCTGCTCCGCTGGTGTCAGAGAGCCCCTCTTAGTCCAGGGTGGCCTAAACTATTAATGGCCTCAGGGGCCTTGGAGCTTTTCCCTAACCTGTAGGGTTGTGGTCAATGGATTGGGCACAATTTCCTTGGAGAGGGCAGGCACAATCTTTCGCTGTGGCTCCAGAGGCCCTAGCCTGGAGGTTGTGTGGGTCCAGGCTGTGGGCACAGAAGTCTGAAAACACAAACTCAGCTTATGAGTGCGCCTAGGGTATGCCAGGCCGGATGGACATCCCGAGAGGGAGCTCCTGGGCCTCTGAAACAAGGGCAAGTGGGAGGCGTTCCTTCAGGCTTTTGTCTCTGGCTGTTGTGTCCGGGATAGCCGTGGATTGGAGGGGTGGCCTCAGGGACTGTGGACGAGTATCCCTCTCTGGGGATTTGTCCCAGCTCCCAAGAGTTTGGGGTCATTTTGTGGGAAGGGTGGAGTCGTGTTCTCTGGCTCATGGTTCTGTCCAAGAAAGGGATTCTAGAGCAGAGCCCCAGGTACGGGCAGGGCGACTGGAAAACTCAAACCCTGGTGAGGATTGGGTGCATAGGGGCTTGGCAAGCCCCCTATGCGTGCTCTTGGTCCATGCCCTGACAGGCCTTTTTTTGACATGGGGCTCATGCTTAGGGTCACACAGTATGAATTTGTGCCCAAGCAGCACTCAAGGTTGGGCGTGGCATCAGGGGCCATGAAGGTTTCTCCCATGCTGAAGGTGTGACTCCATGCCAAGAGCAAGCTTTACAGCCATGGGGAATAGGAGTTCTGTTTTGTGCTTGCGATACCCAGCTGTGTGGAGAATTGATATAATGTCTAGGTTCAGATATCTGAAAACCAAGGTTAGGAAGAGATGACGGCATAAGACCATGGCGTGTCCGAAGTGCTGGGTGTGCGGCCAGCTGTCTCCTTGTCTCTCTGGACGTCTGGCTTCAGGCTGTGTCAGACAGAGCATGAGTGCCCAGAGCAGCCTATCCAGTTCGGGTACCGTCGAGGCCTGAGGAGGTTGATCCTCATCTGGGTTTTCTGGAGTACCCCACAGGGAAACGTTTTTCTTCCGTTGGGCAGACACTGGACTGGGTTGTGGTTCTGGAGTTCCTAGTCCGGAGGGCTTGTTTGCCAGAAGTGTGAGGAAGGAAGTCTGAAAACACAAGCTAGCGTGAGGTTTGGGACCGAGGGCTCGGCAGGCTCACTCTGCAGAGGCTGAATCGAGATCGCCTGCACTGAGGTCATGTCAACTATGAGACGTGCCTCAGGCTAGAGTTTTTGTCCAGCATGGCCTCTTCCTGAAGGGTGTGGGGGCTTCATGAGGCCAGGGAGCTTTGCCTACGATGGGATTTGTGAACTACTCCAAACCTCAAGGTTTCCTTCTGCACGACAGTCGAGTCCTATTGGATGGTTCCAGGTGGCCCCATACGGAAAGACTCGAGAGCAGGTGTCTAAGCATGGATGCCTGGGAACGCCACCTCATATTCCCACTCTTTAGTCAGGACAAGGCAGGCTCAATCTGCGGGCTCCTGGGTGAGCTACCCAGAGGGGAGAGTTGAAATGGTCTCTCCTGAAGATGAGTCGTACTGTGGCTTGGTGGCCTGGGAGACCTTGGAATGTGGAGGTGGCTCAGGGACTCTGCAGGATTCTCCAACCTGAGGTGTTTGACACGGCTCCAACAAGGAAGCTTCCCATGTGGAGACGAGAGGAGTTCTGTTCAGTGCCTCAGGAAAGCCCCATATCCTGTTCTTCGAACCAAAGCCTCTGAGGAGTGACCCCTGGAAACCAAAGCAAGAGTTGAGATTAGGGCCTAAGGGCCTGTCAGGCTCAACCTTCTATCTCTGTTGACATCTGTGTGCATGCCTTCGAGGTGGTAGCTGCTCAGCTTTTGTCCGAATGCCCCTGTGTGTCCAGGGAGGCTCCCAGTAGTGTGATGACCACGGGGGACTTGAGGATTCTCATATTCTGGAGGTGTGTGGCCAAAGGAATGGACAAGTTTCCCAGAAGAGAGCAGGCACGGTCCTGTGGTATGGCTCCAGAGGACCCAGCCTAGAGGCTGTGTTTGGCAGGGCTTTGGGGACCGAAGTCTGAAAAAGCAAACTTGGCTCAGCTACGGGCCAAGGTAATGGCAGGCCTGATCTCCAGTCCGTGAGGGGAGATCCTCTGGATATCAAAGAAGGGCAAGTCGGAGGCAGTCTCTCAGGCTTTTGTCTCTGGGTGTAGCATTCACAGTGTCCGTTCAGGGTAAGGGTTGCTTCAGGGGCCGAGGAAGAGCCTTCCCCTTGGGGGATGGTTAAAGCTCCCAAGTGTTTGGGTTCATTCTGTGGGAAGGGAAGAGTACTGTTTTCTGCCACATTACCCCCCCAGGAGAGGGCCTCTAGAGCACAGCAGTGGGTTCCCTCAACAGGAATACACACCATCTAGTTAGTCCTGGTGCTTATGGGCATGGCAAGCCACATATGCGGGCTTTTGGTCCAGTCACTGAGATGCGTTACTTGAATAAGGTACTCACGCTAAGGGTCACAATGTGTGTTTGTGCCCAAGGAGGCCCTCACGCATGGGCGTGGCCTCATGGGCCATGCCGTTTTCTCCTACACTGAAGGTTTGACTCACTGCCAGCAGCAAGGTTTCTTGCCATAGGGAAGGAGGGGTTCTGACTTGTGCATCAGGTTCCCCCCTGTGCAGGGATTGGAGATAAGGACTAGGTTCCGATGACTGAAAACCCAGGTTGGGAATGGATGGTGGCCTAAGGCAGTGGCGGTTCCAATGTGCTGGGTGTGCAGCCAGCTGTGTCGGTGTCTGTTGGAATGCCTGGGCTCAGGCTATTGGCGACAGAGCATCAGTGTTTAAGGTAGCCTATGCAATTGGGGTGTTGCCGAGGGCCAAGCAGTTTGATCCTCATTTGGCGTTTCTGGGCTGCTCCATAGACAAAGTTTTTCTCCTGGGCGGCAGGCAGAGTGCTTCATTGTGGCCCCAGAATTCCCAGGAGGGAGGGTTTGTGGGCCAGGAGTGTGAGGATGGAAGTCTGAAAACACAAGCTAGGGTGAGGATTGGAGCCAATGGCAGAGCAGGCCCACTCAGCAGAGGCTGAATCAAAATCTCCTGAATCTGATGTCAGGCTGAGGATCAGACGT